>NC_090832.1:117132182-117432182 GCF_028021215.1 Eschrichtius robustus
AATAAAAAGACTAAACTGAGGCTGTTAAGATGGGAGACTCAATGTCTGACACAATGATCTGCAAGCTTGTATGATTTTTTTTCAGTGGTACCAAGCTAACAGAATTTTTTAAAAGGCTTTTATTAAGTATCCCTTAATAAATTATTGGCTTTATGCATTGCAAACATTACCTAAACCCCGGTAGGTGGGTATATTTATTACCCCGATTTACGAGTTAAGAAACTTCTCCAAGTTTGCACAGCTGGTAAAAAGGCAGAGCACCAACACCAAACCCTATGCTGTTCACCAAAACACTCTACTTCCTCGCAAGGAGTCAGAATCGATCTTTAAGAAGCTTTAAGAATCGATATGACATTTTGCCTAGCCTCAGGGAACTTCTAATCCACAAAAGAAGTTATGTCAAATGGAAACAACCTAAATGTCCATCGACAGGTGAATGGGTAAAGAAGATGTGGTACATATATACAATGGAATATTACTCAGCCCTAAAAAAGAATGGAATAGTGCCATTTGCAGCAACATGGATGAACCTAGAGGTTATCATACTAAGTGAAGTAAGTCAGAGAAAGACAAATACCATATGATATCACTTATATGTGGAACCTAAAATATGACACAAATGAACTTATCTACAAAACAGAAACAGACTCAGACATAGAGAACAGACTTGTGGTTGCCAAGGGGGAGGGGTGGATTAGGAGTTTGGGGTTAGCAGATGCAAACCATTACATATAGAATGGATAAACAACAAGGTCCTACTGTATAGCACAGAGAACTATATTCAATATCCTGTGATAAACCATAACGGAAAAGAATATGAAAAAGAATATATGTATGTACAACTGAATCACTTTACTGTACAGCAGAAATTAACCCACATTGTAAATCAACTATACGTCAATAAAATACATTTTTAAAAAATAGCAAGAAGTGTTAGGTGAAAACAGGTAGAAATGGAACAAAAAAAAAAACAGGCATGAAAAGGAACCAATTGGGGGTTGAAAGAAAAATAAAAACCAATAGGAAATCTTAGGGAAAAAAAGAAGTTATGTCAATAAATGATCTCAAGTGAATGTGAGGGACTGCCGTGCCCAGCATGGAAGAGGGGCCTATCACTGCGCTTCAAGGAAGGGTCCTCCCTCCAGGCTGACATGTGAGCCACGCGGGCAGTGGTCACCGGCTGGATGCGGAGGGGTGTGTCCCACGCTCGGGGGCTGTGAGTGCCAAAGCAAGAAGCCATAAGGAGGGGGCTGATTTTTGCTCAATGCTTCTGGGAAATAGGGCAACTGTGGAGTGTGGGGTGGGAGGGTTGGGTGAGATATGGGACCGATATTACAGGCGTTGAGTCAGCTGAGAACTTCCTTTATCTGGGAATCAGCCGGAGAACATGTAAGGTCTTACAGAAGAGATGATGTCAGATTTCAGTTTTAGAAACATGACCCTGCCAGGAACAGGCAGGATGGATTATACAACGGAGAGACTGACTGATAACTATCAGAATGATAAGCTGTCACTTACTCCGGGTCAGGCACTGTGTGAGTGATGGACACAGATTCCGTGATGAGATCATCCTAGAAACCCTATGAGTGAGTATAATTATTCCCATCTCACCGGTGAGGAAACCAAGACACTCATGGGTTAAGTAACTTGCCAGGGTCTCAAAGCTAAAACGTAGCAGAGGCAGAACCTGGACACAGGCGGGTTGGCTGAGGCCGGAATCTTGGTGGGGGGCCTGATGCAGTGACCTTAGGTAAAAGACACAGCAATGGGGGTAGAGAAGTGCGGACCAGCCCCAGGTCCTAGATCTGAGCCAGGGTTTCCTGATTTTTCATAGTTTCCCTGTTGATATCTAAACATGGATCTCATGACGCCTGTAGTGAGCTGACTGGTGTCCCCCATAAACTTTACATCTATCTAGAGCCTCAGAATGTGATCCTACTTGGAACCAGGGTCTTTGCAGATGTAATCAGTTGTTAAGCATGACCTCATCTAACTCCAGTGACCAGTGTCCTTGTAAGGAGAGGAAAGGACGTGCGGAGAAGAATGAGAATGGACACGGCTTGGGATGGCTCGGCTCAAAGCCGGGGACAGCGTGGGATTGCCAGCCCCACAGACACCAGGGAGAGACATGGCCGAGTCGATCCCTAGAACCTTCCGAGGTAGCGTCTCCCTGCTGACAGCCGGGTTTCAAACTTCTAGCTTCAGACTGTGAGAGTATAAATTTCTGTTGTTTTAAGCCTAAACATTAGTGGTAATTTGTTCAAGCAGCCCTAGGAAACAAACACGACAGCTTTCTGTACTCAAGTTATTTGGACACTATTATATATATAATATTATAATATAATCAAAACGTTATTAATATAATTAATTATATTAATATAAGTATATAGCAACATATAATTATAGTATATATATTTATATATACTATAATTATATATAATTATAATATACATATATTATATATAATTATTATATAAAACATAATAATTAATAATAATATATAATATACTATAATGATATATATATATTATTGTGTCCAGTTAAGTGCATGGTTTCGGAAGGAAAAATCCTTCATGACCAAGGCTCTCCTCAGGCCATCTTTATTACGTCTCCTGCCATTTGCCCAATAGACTAACCTCATTTGGATTCCCCGGGGCAAGTCGTGCTTTCACCTTCTCTTGTTGCCCCACTTTAAATCTTTGGGGCTCCAAAGACAGAATTCTTTTTTTACCCTAGCCTGGCAATAACACGAAGTTAGGATTGACTTTATACCCAAAACACCAACCTCTGGTGCTTGTCACAGGGTATGAAAGTGCTCAAGCCTGCTTCAGGCTTGGCTTTTGCCCCAACCCAGGAGTTGACGGAGCCTGCTCTTCTTCAAGGCTGGAAATATCGGGAGCTGTTTCCCAAGCTCATGATAAGCAACGAAAGCAATCAAACACAAAGGGAGTCTTTTCCCATCGTATTTGAAAGACCGAGTTTCTGCAACGGTGCATCATAGAATTTCAGAGCTGGCCAGACAGAACTGGCATGTCACTCCTTTGTAACAAAAGGAGTTGAAATCGTTTTAATTTCTACTAATACCGTGGCATGGACTTAACTTTAACGTCGTTTATCCTTTTCTCTGCAAGCCATTTTCTTGTTGACGTGTCGCGTATATTGGTTAACTATTTCACAGATGCTCTGGGATTCGTTCTGTTTACCATTCATTTTTCACAGAGAAAAGCTGGATGCAAGTGTATTTGAGGTTTTCTGGGGCCGCCTACGCAGACGCATCAGTCACAGAGACACCTACACACACACACACGTGCGCGCGCACACACACACACACACACACACACCCTCCCAGAAGAGCTGGAGGCGCAGCCTGATGGTACCGAGAGAGACGTGGTGACTTGAGCAGTTCTGCTCGGGGCATCTTCTCTTCTCTGCACCTGCTACCCTGACTCCAGACGATACCGTTCATTTCATGCTTTCCAGGGAGCGAGAGTATTGTGAGCTGTGTGTACATATGGAGGTTAATAACAGCCCTGTTCTCCAGAAACCAAATACACAGTAACAGAGCAGGTACCACTTCCCTGTTAAAATCCATTCCTGCAAGGTTTTTGCAGTTGTTGTTTTGGTGAATGAGTAATGTTACAACACAGACTGCAGATCCTAAGGTCAGTGGTGAGGAGGTGCTTCTTGACCTTCAGATCCCAGCTGAAATGTCTCCTCCTTGGGGAGCTCTGTTTATTTGATCATAACACTCACCTGAGTTTTCTCGTTCGTTAATTTATTCATTGGTCTATTTTCCGTCTGTCCGGACTTACAGGCTCTGACTCATCTTCCCCGGTGCATCCTCTACGGAGCCGAGCACTGTGCCTGCTGCTGCTTAAGGATCTGCTCAGTGACTGAGCCCCTGTTGCAGGGCAGGTTCCCGGGAACCACAGGGCGAGGATGGAGAGAGTGAAGCTGTGTCATTGAAGACAGAGGCGTAGAAGCAGGGTCGCTAGTGGGGACTTGGGCAGAAACTTGGGTCGTGTTGGGAAGGGCTTGGCTTCAAGATCTGTAGAGACACAGAAGGGAGACATCCTGAGCCAGGGCACAAGGCAGCAGTGAGCCAGGGACAACAGGGGACGTCCTAAATCAATGTCCTCTGGGCAGGTGTGTGGAGAGGTGAGGAGCGGGGATGGAAGCTGAGCATTTCTAACGCTGGCCTATAAAATGTGACAAGTAAACGAGACTCTCAAAGAGAATTGCTGGATTCCCAAGTACCATTTCTGGGGGCTTTATAAAAAAATGTGCACTTTGAAATCCTATGTGTATGTATACACTCCATGTATAATGGCATCATAACATAGGCTTGGTGCACAGTGAAATAACAGGCTGGGAAAAAAGCTATTTGGACTTTGAAATAAAATAACTGAGCTGAAATGTGCAAAACACTTTCAGGCAAATATTCGGGTCAAGGCACCTGGCTTGGGGATATGCCTTTGCCTGTTCTCTCTCCATCTGATCCCATGTGGCTTTTTATAGGAAACAAGAGAGGCTTATTTCACCAGAAACAACCTAGGTATGTATTGCCAGGTGAAGAAATTGGGGAAAGAAAGCAGAGGATGTCACCGTGTTGAAGGAAAAGTGGAGACCAGAGCTGTATCAACATTACCCAGTGTCATCTGGTTACGTTAGAAAGTTCTGAATAAACAGCTCCAGGGGAAAAAGACATTTTCCTTTTCGGAGTTAATACGTCTCTGTGCTGTTGCCTGGGCACCTTTTCAATTTTCCTTTGTTGACTTGGCTGTTTTTGGATTGGAGACTCCTTTTTCTTATCTGTGGGAAGGAATGCTTTTCTAACTGGAGCCTGATGGCTTTGCGGGGCTGACAGGGCTCGTGTGGGTTTACCACAGTGTCGCCGTGAAGAACTGAAGTATGTTGAAGTATGTCCTGTCGTGCCCGAGGGCTCACCAGGTGGGGAAAAACGATGAGCATGCCAACGGGGCAGCTGCCACCGCCACCCTCCCTGCCTCTGTAGCGCTGGTGGTGACTTCGCCCTCCCTCCAAGGCCCCAGCTCACAAGTGTTCTGATGGACACTTTGCTTCGGGAGGGGTGTGGAGGAGAGCAGTGGGGGCCGGGGGCTTGGTGTCGCATGTGTTGTGCCGTGTGTGTTACAGTTCAGGGCACTGTGTTTCTCCTTTATGCTACATTTCCTGGGAGTTTGGAACCTGCTGAGGCAAGACGTGATGGGGAGGAGAGAGGCAAAGGGGTGGAAGATGTGAGAGAGGCACAGTCATTGAGAGACTTCCAGGAAACAAATGAACAAAAACAAGACTTATTATGATATCGCTATAAATAATCGTTACTGTATTAGTTAAGATTATATTATCTGCAGGTAATAGAAATTGGACTAACAGTGGCCTATCAGGTTCAGGATTTGTTTTTCTCACACAACAAGAAGTCTGGAGGAAGTCAAGCCTCCACAGTGTCATTAAGGACTGGGCTCTGTCTGCCCCACCCTCCTCAGTCTGTCATCCTCATGTTTGTCCTCTCATGGTCGCAAGATGGCTGCTTCACCTCCAACCTCACAGCTGCATTCCAGTCAAGTGGCAAACGGCCCTAGGGGTTCCTAACAAGGTTTGACCTTTTAAAGGGAAAAGATCCTTCTCCAGGGATTTCTACCCATGTGCCTTTGGCCAGAACTGAGTTACATGGTAACCCTTATGTGCAAGGGAGACGGAGAGCTTGGGGACTTAGTTTTCCAGCATCTAGGGCAGATGGCAGCACTGAGACAGAAGTGGGTGGTTATAGGTGTCGAATCAACCACAGTGGATCAAGGCCAAACTAGCAAACAATACAAGGAAAATAATTCAGCAGACCTTGTTTTATTGCACTTCATTTTATTGCATTTTTTACAAAGTGAAGATTGTTGGCAACCCTGCCTTCAGCAAGTCTATTAGTGCCATTTTCCCAATAACATTGACTCACTTCGTGTCTCTGCATCACAGCTTGACAATTCTCTCAATATTTGAAACTTTCTCATTATTATTATATTTGTTATAGTGATCTGTGATCAGTGACCTTTTTATTGAAGTATAGTTGCTCTACAATGTTGTGTTAGCTTCCGCTGTACAGCAAAGTGATTCAGTTATATGCATATATATATATTCATTTTCAAATTATTTCCCATTATAGTTTATTACAAGATATTGAATACAGTTCCCTGTGCTATGCAATAGGACCTTGTAGTTTGTGATCAGTGGCCTTTGATGTTACTACCATGACTGGCTGAAGGCTAAGATGATGGTTAGTATTTTTTACCAAATAAATATTTTTAAATTAAGGTTATACATTGTTTTTTTTCACATCTTTATTGGAGTATAATTGCTTTACAATGGTGTGTTAGTGGCTGCTGTATAACAAAGTGAATCAGCTATGCATATACATATATCCCCACATCTCCTCTCCCTTGCGTCTCCCTCCCACCCTCCCTATCCCACCCCTCTAGGTGGTCACAAAGCACCGAGCTGATCTCCCTGTGCTATGCGGCTGCTTCCCACTAGCTATCTATTTTACGTTTGGTAGTGCATATATGTCCATACCACTCTCTCACTTTGTCCCAGCTTACCCTTCCCCCTCCCCGTGTCCTCAAGTCCATTCTCTACGTCTGCATCTTTATTCCTGTCCTGTCACTAGGTTCTTCAGAACCTTTTTCTTTTTTTTTAGATTCCATATATATGTGTTAGCATACAGTATGTGCTTTTCTCTTTCTGACTTACTTCTCTCTGTATGACAGACTCTAGGTCCATCCTCCTCACTACAAATAACTCAATTTCGTTTCTTTTTATGGCTAATATTCCATTGTATTTATGTGCCACATCTTCTTTATCCATTCATCTGTCGATGGACATTTAGGTTGCTTCCATGTCCTGGCTATTGTAAATAGTGCTGCAATGAACACTGTGGTACATGACTCTTTTTGAATTATGGTTTTCTCAGGGTATATGCCCAGTAGTGGGATTGCTGGGTCTTATGGTAGGTCTATCCATAGTTTTTCAAAGAACCTCCATAGTGTTCTCCATAGTGGCTGTATCAATTTACATTCCCACCAACAGTGCGAGAGGGTTCCCTTTTCTCCACACCCTCTCCAGCATTTGTTGTTTGTAGATTTTTTGATGATGGCCATTCTGACTGGTGTGAGGTGATACCTCATTGTAGTTTTGATTTGCAATTCTCTAATGATTAGTGATGTTGAGCATCCTTTCATGTGTTTGTTAGCAATCTGTATATCTTCTTTGGAGAAATATCTATTTAGGTCTTCTGCCCATTTTAGGGTTGGGTTGTTTGTTTTTTTGATATTGAGCTGCATGAGCTGCTTGTATATTTTAGAGATGAATCCTTTGTCAGTTGCTTCGTTTGCAAATATTTTCTCCCATTCTGAGCATTGTCTTTTCGTCTTGTTTATGGTTTCCTTTGCTGTAAAAAAAGCTTTTAAGTTTCATTAGGTCCCATTTGTTTATTTTTGTTTTTATTTCCATTTCTCTAGGAGGTGGGTCAAAAAGCATCTTGCTGTGATTTGTGTCATGGAGTGTTCTGCCTATGATTTCCTCTAAGAGTTTTATAGTGTCTGGCCTTACATTTAGGTCTTTAATCCATTTTGAGTTTATTCTTCTGTATGGTGTTAGGGAGTGTTCTAATTTCATTCTTTTACATGTAGCTGTCCACTTTTCCCAGCACCACTTATTGAAGAGGCTGTCTTTTCTCCATTGTATATCCTTGCCTCCTTTATCAAAAATAAAATGACCGTATGTGCATGGGTTTACCTCTGAGCTTTCTATCCTGTTCCATTGATCTATATTTCTGTTTTGTGCCACTACCAGACTGTCTTAATTACTGTAGCTTTGTAGTATAGTCTGAAGTCCAGGAGCCTGATTCCTCCAGCTCCGTTTTTCTTTCTCAAGATTGCTTTGGCTATTCGGGGTCTTTTGTGTTTCCATACAAATTGTGAAATTTTTTGGTCTAGTTCTGTGAAATATGCCATTGGTAGTTTGATAGGGATTGCATTGAATCTGTAGATTATTTTGGGCAGTATAGTAATTTTCACAATGTTGATTCTTCCAATCCAAGAGCATGGTTTATCTCGCCATCTGTTTCTATCATCTTTAATTTCTTTCATCAGTGTCTTATAGTTTTCTGCATACAGGTCTTTTGTCTCCAAAGGTAGGTTTATTCCTAGGTATTTTATTCCTTTTGTTGCAGTGGTAAATGGGAGTGTTTCCTTAATTTCTCTTTCAGAAGTTTCATCATTAGTGTATAGGAATGCAAGAGATTTCTGTGCATTAATTTTGTATCCTGCTACTTTACCAAATTCATTGATTAGCTCTAGTAGTTTTCTGGTAGTATCTTTAGGATTCTCTATGTATAGTATCATGTCATCTGCAAACAGTGACACTTTTACTTCTTTTCCATTTTGGATTCCTTTTATTTCTTTTTCTTCTCTGATTGCTGTGGCTAAAACTTCCAAAGCTATGTTGAATAACAGTGGTGAGAGTGGACAACCTTGTCTTGTTCCTGATCTTAGAGGAAATGGTTTCAGTTTTTCACCATTGAGAACGATGTTGGCTGTGGGTTTGTCATATATGGCCTTTATTATGTTGAGGTAGGTTCCCTCTATGCCTACTTTCTGGAGGGTTTTTGTCATAAATGGATGCTGAATTTTGTGGAAAGCTTTTTCTGCATCTATTGAGATGATCATATGGTTTTTCTCCTTCAGTTTGTTCATATGGTGTATCACATTGATTGATTTGCGTATATTGAAGAATCCTTGCATTCCTGGGATAAACCCCACTTGATCGTGGTGTATGATCCTTTTAATGTGCTGTTGGATTCTGTTTGCTAGTACTTTGTTGAGGATTTTTGCATCTATGTTCATCAGTGATATTGGCCTGTAGTTTTCTTTTTTTGTGGCAACTTTGTCTGGTTTTGGTATCAAGGTGACGGTGGCCTCATAGAATGGGTTTGGGAGTGCTCCTCCCTCTGCTATATTTTGGAAGAGTTTGAGAAGGATAGCTGTTAGCTCTTTTCTAAATGTTTGATAGAATTCACCTGTGAAGCCATCTGGTCCTGGACTTTTGTTTGTTGGAAGATTTTTTTTTTTTTAAATATTTTAATGAGATTCTTGTCTGCTTACATTCTTTTTCTTATGTATGTATGTATGTATGTATGGCTGTGTTGGGTCTTCATTTCTGTGCGAGGTCTCTCTCTAGTTGTGGCAAGTGGGGGCCACTCGTCATCGCGGTGCGCGGGCCTCCCACTATCGCGGGCTCTCTTGTTGCGGAGCACAGGCTCCAGACGCGCAGGCTCAGCAATTGTGGCTCACGGGCCGAGTTGCTCCGCGGCATGTGGGATCTTCCCAGACCAGGGCTCAAACCCACGTCCCCTGCATTGGCAGGCAGATTCTCAACCACTGCGCCACCAGGGAAGCCCCTGTTGGAAGATTTTTAATCACAGTTTCAATTTCAGTGCTTGTGATTGGTCTGTTTATATTTTCTGTTTCTTCCTGGTTCAGTCTCAGAAGGTTGTGCTTTTCTAAGAATTTGTCCATTTCTTCCAGGTTGTCCATTGTATTGGCATATAGTTGCTTGTAGTAATCTCTCATGATCCTTTGTATTTCTGCAGTGTCATTCATTACTTCTCCTTTTTCATTTCTACGTCTATTGATTTGAGTCTTCTCCCTTTTTTTCTTGACGAGTCCGGCTAATTGTTTATCAATTTTGTTTATTTTCTCAAAGAACCAGCTTTTAGTTTTATTGATCTTTGCTATCGCTTCCTTCATTTCTTTTTCATTTTTTTCTGATCTGATCCTTATGATTTCTTTCCTTTTGCTAACTTCGGGGGTTTTTTGTTCTTCTTTCTCTAATTGCTTTAGGTGTAAGGTTAGGTTGTTTATTTGATATGTTTCTTGTTTCTTGAGGTAAGATTGTATTGCTATAAACTTCCCTCTTAGAACTGTTTTGCTGCATCCCATAGGTTTTGGGTCGTCGAGTTTTCATTGTCACTTGTTTTTAGGTACTTTTTGATTTCTTCAGTGATCTTTTGGTTATTTAGTAGGGTTTAGCCTCCACGTGTTTGTATTTTTTACAGTTTTTTTCCCTGTAATTGATATCTAGTTTCATAGCATTGTGGTCAGAAAAGATACTTGAAACAATTTTAATTTTCTTAAATTTACCAAGGCTTGATATGTGACCCAAGATATGATCTATCCTGGAGAATGTTCCATGAGCACTTCGGAAGAAAGTGTATTCTGCTGTTTTTGGATGGAATGTCCTATAAATATCAATTAACTCCATCTTGTTTAATGTATCATTTACAGTTTGTGTTCCCTTATTTATTTTCATTTTGGATGATCTGTCCATTGGTGAAAGTGGGGTGTTAAAGTCCCCTACTATGATTGTGTTACTGTCAATTTCCCCTTTTATGGCTGTTAGTATTTGGCTTATGTATTGAGGTGCTCCTATGTTGGGTGCATAAATATTTACAATTGTTGTATGTTCTTCTTGGATTGATCCCTTGATCATTATGTAGTGTCCTTCTTTGACTCTTGTAACAGTCTTTATTTTAAAGTCTATTTTATTTGATATGAGAATTGCAACTCCAGCTCTCCTTTGATTTACATTTGCATGGAATATCTTTTTCCATCCCCTCACTTTCAGTCTGTATGTGTCCCTAGGTCTGAAGTGGGTCTGTTGTATACAGCATATGTACAGGTCTTGTTTTTGTATCCATTCAGCCAGTCTGTGTCTTTTGGTGGGAGCATTTAATCCATTTACATTTAAGGTAATTATCAATATGTATGTTCCTATTACCATTTTCTTAATTGTTTTGGGTTTGTTATTGTAAGTGTTTTCCTTCTCTTGTGTTTCCTGCCTAGAGAAGTTCCTTTAGCATTTTTTATAATGCTGGTTTGGTGGTGCTGAATTCTCTTATCTTTTGCTTGTCTGTAAAGGTTTTAATTTCTCCGTTGAATCTGAATGAGATCCTTGCTGGGTAGAGTAATCTTGGTTGTAGCTTTTTCCCTTTCATCACTTTAAACCTGTCCTGCCACCCCATTCTGGCTTGCAGAGTTTTTGCTGAAAGATCAGCTGTCAACCTTATGGGGATTCCCTTGTATGTTATTTGTTGCTTTCCCTTGCTGCTTTTAATATTTTTTCTTTGTATTTAATTTTTGATTGTTTGGTTAATATGTGTCTTGGCGTGTTTCTCCTTGGGTTTATCCTGTGTGGGACTCTCTGACCTTCCTGGACTTGATTGACTATTTCCTTACCCATATTAGGGATGTTTTCAACTATAATCTCTTCAAATATTTTCTCAGTCCCCTTTTTTTTGTCTTTTTCTTCTGGGACCCTTATAATTTGAATGTTGGTGCATTTAATGTTGTCCCAGAAGTCTCTGAGATTGTCCTCAATTCTTTTCATTCTTTTTTCTGTATTCTGCTCTGCAGTAGTCATTTCCACTATTTTATTTTCCAGGTCACTTATCCGTTCTTCTGCCTCACTTATTCTCCTATTGATTCCTTCTAGAGAATTTTAAATTTCATTTATTGTGTTGTTCATCATTGTTTACTTGCTCTTTAGTTCTTCCAGGTCCTTGTTAAACGTTTCTTGTATTTTCTCCATTCTATTTCAAAGATTTTGGATCGTCTTTACGATCATTATTCTGAATTCTTTTTCAAGTAGACTGCCTATTTCCTCTTCATTTGTTTGGTCTGGTGGGGTTTTGCCTTGCTCCGTCATCTGCTGTGTTTTTCTCTGTCTTCTCATTTTGCTTAACTTACTGTGTTTGCGGTCTCCATTTCACAGGCAGCAAGTTCGTACTTCCCATTGTTTTTGGTGTCTGCTCCCAGTGGGTAAGTTTGGTTCAGTGGGTTGTGTAGGCTTCCTGGTGGAGGGATGTGGTGCCTGTGTTCTGGTGGATCAGGCTGGATCTTGTCTTTCTGGTGGGCAGAACCACGTCCTGTCATGTGTTTTGGGGTGTCTGTGACCTTATTATGATTTTAGGCAGCCTCTCTGCTAATGGGTGGGGTTGTGTTCCTGTCTTGTTAGTTGTTTGGCATAGTGTGTCCAGCACTGTAGCTTGCTGGTTGTAGAGTGGATCTGGGTCTTAGCGTTGAGATGGAGATCCCTGGGAGAGCTTTCACTGTTTGATATTACACGGGGCTGGGAGGTCTCTGGTAGACCAAGGTCCTGAACTCGGCTCTCCCACCTCAGAGGCTCAGGCCTGACATCTGGCCAGAGCACCAAGACCCTGTCAATCACACGGCTAAGAAGAAAAGGGGGAAAAAAGAAGGAAAGAAAGAAAAAATGAATAAAATAAAATAAAGTCTTTAAAATAGAAAAAAATTATTAAAAATTAAAAAGTAATAAAAAAAAGAAAGAGAGATAAAAAGAAGAAAGCAACCAAACCATAAAACAAATCCACCAATGATAACAAGTGCTAAAAACTATACTAAAAAAAAAAAAAGGATAGTGAGAACCCTAGGACAAATGGCAAAAGCAAAGCTATACAGACAATATCACACAAAGAAGCATACACATACACACTCAGAGAAAAAGGAAAAAAAAAAAATACATATATATAAGAAAAATTTAAAAAGGAAGAGAGCAACCAAATCAATAAACAAATCTACCAATGATAATAAGCTCTAAATACTAAACTAAGATAAACATAAAACCAGATACAAATTAGATGCAGAAAGCAATCCCCAAGTCTACAGTTGCTCCCAAAGTCCACTGCCTCAGTTTTGGGATGATTTGTTGTCTACTCAGGTATTCCACAGATGCGGCGTACATCAAGTTGACTGTGGAGATTTAATCTGCTGCTCCCGAGGCTGCTGGGAGAGATTTCCCTTTCTCTTCTCTGTTCGCACAGCTCCCGGGGTTCAGCTTTGGATTTGGCCCCGCCTCTGTGTGTAGGTCGCCTGAGGGCATCTGTTCTTCGCTCAGACAGGACGGGGTTAAAGGAGCAGCTGCTTCGGGGGCTCTGGCTCACTCAGGCGGGGGGAGGGAGGGGTATGGAGGAGGCGGGGCGAGCCTGCGGCGGCAGAGGCCGGCGTGACGTTGCAGCAGCCTGAGGCGCGCTGTGCGTTCTCCCGGGGAAGTTGTCCCTGGATCACGTGACCCTGGCAGTGGCGGGCTGCACAGGCTCCCGGGAGGGGCGGTGTGGAGAGGGACCTGTGCTCGCACACAGGCTTCTTGGTGGCGGCAGCAGCAGCCTTAGCGTCTCATGCCCGTCTCCGGGGTCCGTGCTGATAGCCACGGCTCACGCCCATCTCGAGCTCGTTTAGGCGGTGCTCTGAATCCCCTCTCCTCGTGCACCCCAAAACAATTGTCTCTTGTCTCTTAGCATCTCCAGACTCTTTCCCGGACTCCCTCCAGGCTAGCTGTGATGCACTAGCCCCCTTCAGGCTGTGTTCACTCAGCCAACCCCAGTCCTCTCCCTGGGGTCTGACCTCTGAAGCCCGAGCCTCAGCTCCCAGCCCCGCCCGCCCCGGCAGGTGAGCAGACATGCCTCTCAGGCTGGTGATTGCTGGTCGGCACTGATCCTCTGTGTGGGAATCTCTCCACTTTGCCCTCCACACCCCTGTGTCTGTGCTCTCCTCCGTGGCTCCGAAGCTTCCCCCCTGCCACCCCCATCTCCACCAGTGAAGGGGCTTCCTAGTGTGTGGAAACTTTTCCTCCTTCACAGCTCCCTCCCACTGGTGCAGGTCCTGTCTCTATTCTTTTGTCTCTGTTGTTTCTTTTTTCTTCTGCCCTACCCAAGTACGTGGGGAGTTTCTTGCTTTTTGGGAAGTCTGAGGTCTTCTGCCAGCGTTCAGTAGGTGTTCTGTAGGAGTTGTTCCACTTGTAGACGTATTTCTGATGTATTTGTGGGGAGGAAGGTGATCTTCATGTCTTACTCCTCCGCCATCTTGAAGGTCTCCTACGTTGTTTTTTAGACATAATGGTACTGCACAACCGATAGACCACAGAATAGTATAAACATAACTTTTTTTTGCACACAGAAAGAAAGTATTCATGTGACATGCTTTATTGCTATGTCTGCTTTATTGCGGTTGTCTGGGACCAAACCTGCACTGTTTCTGAAGTGCACCTGTATCTCTGACTGCCAAGCTGTGCAAAATGAAGCAGGAGTTCTAACGATCAAAGGCCATCAGATAGAGAGGTGCACATCAGCCAGGAAAGAGGAGAGCAAACAAAGGCCATTGACCAGGTGCTCTAGACTTTCTCTGCTTTATGTTTCCATCTTGTAAAATGTTTCTATTCTCACACTGCTAAAGGACAAACAGGACGACAATGTTTTATAACTTACAAAAGCAATCTTCTCTCCCAGAAGGTTGTGGGCCAAGTCCCCTTACACTACGTGCTCCTTTGGTCTAGGTCAGAGATGCCGGTGGCAAAGGCTGGAGATGATGTAGAGCTGATCCAGTGAGCAGAAACCATGGCGGGGCTAGGGAGTGAGTAAAGAAACCGGGGCAGGGAAGCTTTTTCTTCTGCTTTTTCTCACCTCTCTTCCTCTTTGGCCCCTGATTAATTTAGCCTTCCAGTGCATTACCCCCCTCCTCGGGGTCTGCTTGCATCTCTCCTCCATGGCGGTCTGAGTCACTCCCCTGTGTCATTCCCCTGTGCCCCCGTGACAGCTGGTGACCCCCAATTCAGGACAGCATCCTTCCCCAGCAGCCAGCGACGTGGAGTTCGTCCTGCTCTGAGCTCCACCGAAGCTCTGGGTTTAGTGCAGTTCAGCCCCTGCCCTACAGCGGCACTACCCAACCCAAGTGAGCCCCACGGCTACTTTTAAGTTTTCCAGTAGCCACATTCAAAAAGGTAAAAAAAAAAAAAAAGGTGAAATTAATTTTAACAATATATTTCATTTAAACTAATATCTCAAAAAATTATTAGTCTAAATAATATTTATTAAATTTTATATCAATATCATATTGACATAATATTATTTGACATGATAATTATTATTCCATATAAAATTATTAATGAGATAGTTTACATTCTTTTTTGCACACTGAACCTTCAGAATCCCATGTGTATTTTATGCTTATGGCATATCTGAGTTCAGAACAGCCACCAGAGCTACATGTGGCCAATGGCTGCCACGTGAGACAGTGCTGTCCTAGAGCACAAATAATGATTTATTATAAAACTTGGGAATTATGCCTGATAAGTGTCCGATATACACGTTTGTGGCATGTGATAATGAGGGAAAACCCCCGGCCCCTCTAGTCTGTTCCCCAAAAGTAGGCGCTTATCTTAGTGACTTTACCATCCCCCAGAGTCTAGATCTCAGCCTCATAGATTCAGAAAAACCTGATTTGTTCCGAGTGCTAAAGTTGATTTACTTCAGAATCCTGATCCTAGTGACAAGATTCCGAGACCAGTGGATAAAATTGAGAGTCCCAATCCATTTGCCATGAGGCGTGCCAGGTGCCTTGGTGTCACCTCCGTGGCCTGGGGTCTGGCCCCTCACCTGTTTCTGTACAGCTGTGTCATAATCACCTGAGGAGATACTTTAGAATCCCAGTGCCCGGCCCTGTCTGGCCCCAGATCTGAGGGTGGAGTCAGGCATCACCTGTTTTCAGTCTTCCAGATGACACCAGGCTGCGGCCAGGCTCAGGAGCCACTGATCTGCCCCACCCTCTGTGTATACACATGAGGGGAGATGCAGCCCAGAGGTTAAATGACTGGCCCAGTGCCCCTCGGCTGAACTGGAGCTGAACTCCAGTTTTTTCTCCTCTAGAACAGTATCCAAGCTACTCCCAAACCCAGAACTTAGGACATGCAGTTTTCTTGATGCATGCAAAACCTCACTATATGGGATAGTGCTTAAATTAATTGAAATGTGTGGATATCAAGAGAGGAACAGTGATACAAGCATTAAGGTATACATGTTCCATTCATTTCTTTTTTTTTTTTTTAATTTTTATTTATTTATTAATTTTGGGGTGTGTTGGGTCTTCGTTTCTGTGCGAGGGCTTTCTCTAGTTGCGGCAAGCGGGGACCACTCTTCATCGCGGTGCGTGGGCCTCTCACTGTTGTGTCCTCTCTTATTGTGGAGCACAGACTCCAGACGCGCAGGCTCAGTAGTTGTGGCTCATGGGCCTAGTTGCTCCACGGCATGTGGGATCTTCCCAGACCAGGGCTCGAACCCGTGTCCCCTGCATTGGCAGGCAGATTCTCAACCACTGCGCCACCAGGGAAGCCCTCCATTCATTTCTTAGTTCAATTAAGCACCGTTTATGTATTTCGTATGGTGACTCTTTAGTCATTGGGTCTGTTTTGTGAGTTGACTACTACCGCTCCCATTTTTAAAATGAGGAAATTGATACACAGAGAGGTCAATAGACTGACCTGAGGTCTCACAGATGGTGAATGGACAAGTCAGAAAACAAACCCAAATCAGAGGACTCAGTCCTGTCTTTCTGTTCTTTTTCCGAAAGTAGAATCCTGTATTTGTACAATTCTTCAACTTTTGGGGGTTTTTTTTCCCAGCAGGCATTATTATCTCAACTGATTTGGTCATTTCGTTAACTGTATGGCAAAATTCTCTTTAGTTAGAAAAGTAGAGAAAGATGCATGAAAAGGTGAACTTATAAATTTTACAGGCTGTGCCTAATCATTACAGGTTGTACTCAGAAATCATGTAAAACATCTCAGGAAGATGTTATAGGGCTATTTCTCTGATAAATTAAGTATGTGGGTGTCTTTTTCTTCCGTTTTCTTTTGGGGCGCTGGGTGGAAACGCCCCATGGAAAACGGGTGTGAGCAAGTTGTGCTTAGGTTTCACAAAAGCCATGTTAACAATGAACTTGGATGGGTCCCAGTCCAGGAGAACAGACTTGTATGGCTTTGAGGGGATCTTGGTGTCCAAATAGAATCAGATCTAGACTCAACTCGTCAAGATAAATGTTGAACCTATTTGTCTCACTAAAATGTTGATTTAAACATTAACAGTTTCTGAAAGCAATACCTTTAGTGCTTAAAAAGTTATACTAATGAGCTTTTCTTTATGCTTCCTTGAAGTCTAGATCTTTTGCTCTCTATAGAATGAGAGTTGTCACGAGAAATGACAAGTCCCAGGGTAGGACAGGTCCTCTGTGTACGTGAGAAGGCAGGGAGCCCAGAGAAGCCAAGTTCGTCACGCGAACCGGCATGAGGTGATGGTGTGTCTAGTGGCCACTGCGTCAGTTTGAGCCACAGATTAAATATACAAAAATAACTTGTTTGGTTATTTATCTCTGTGGAGGTTAAACCTATTTGGGAAAACTAAAGTGAAGGTAAAGGACAGAACTTTTAGATCTAAAGAATTATATTCAATGTTTGCGTATTCAACAAAGATTTTTTTGAGTATCTTCGAAATGCCGGGAATTGTTCTAGGTCTGAAAGTAAGAACGGTAAACAAAACAGACAGGGACCTTGCCCTCCAGTGGCTTACATTCCAGTAGGGGGAGATCATCAGTGAACAGACAGTAACGAGATCAGTGCAGCCTTTTTAAAAAATTCTTTTCCATGATGGTTTATCTCAGGATATTGAATATAGTTCCCCGTGCTATCCAGTAAGACCTTGTTGTGTATCCATCCTCTATATAACAGTTTGCAGCTACTAATCCCAAACTTCCAATTCACCCCTCCCCCAGCCCCGCACAAGTCTGTTCTCTATGTCTGTGAGTGTTTCTGTTTCGTAGATAAGTTCATCTGTGTCATATTTTTGCTTCCACATGTAAGTGATATCATATGGTGCTTGTCTTTCTCTGTCTGACTTACTTCACTTAGTATGATCATCTCTAGGTCCATCCATGTGCATTGAGGCTTTTTAAATGCCATGAAGGAAAAAATGACTGGTGGTGGGTGAGAATGACGTCTTTACATAGAGAGTCAGGGAGGGCTTCTCTGAAGAGATGACATCTGAGGGCTGAGAGCCACCCACCTGACAAGTTGGTGGCAGAGCGTGTTGGGCAGAGGAAGTGGTTTATGTAAATGCCCCATGTAACCACTTTACATACAAGAGGAAGGAGGGGGGGCCACAGTGCATAATAGTGTGTGTGTGTCTGTGTGTGTGCATGTGCACAAGCGCTAGCGTGTGCACACACACACACAGACACACACACACACACTGAATTATAACAGTGTGACATGAGCTAGACTACTCTCTAGAAATCAGGATGGAAAAATTCCCTTGATGTCGTACTTTGAGGTGTTCTAAGTCCCACCATTCTTTCCCTCCACCTCAAATGCACACATGTAACTTGCGAAAAGAGTTAAAATATCGACATCCAGAGAGGTGCATCATTGTCTCTAGTTCAGAAAGTCGCAGCAAATGACGCCTGTCTATGCTTGGTTGGTGGGTGGCTTCTGTAAGTTCAACTATTTGGAAGTCATTCATTTTCAAAGGCTAGCATCCAGCAAAAGAAGGTCTCTATATTTTCATGGGACAAAGGAACTAATATAATATACTGTTTAAATTAAGACTTCCGCAAAATAATCTTCTTTGGATACTATGAGTATTAAACCCTGTTTTGACTTTCATTTCTTACTCATGGTGGCAAGTCAAATTGTTGAGTACATTTGTGACTCTATGGAAAAAGCTAGTGTTTTACATTCGAAGAGTCTTTAAATTTTGTTTCTTTTGTTCTTTTTTCAATGTCTCAGAGTCCTTTTTTTTGCCATTTCCCCTTATTTCCCAAAATCACTGTTCACAAAACCTTTGCAAAATCTCATTTTAAATTCGAGTTTCTTTTGGCCATTTTTTCTGCTTTGATGGGGAAAATCTTGCCATGTTTTTCTTTTGAAGCACAATAAAATAAACATTCGAGATATTTTCTTGTACCAGTATTTTGGAATCAATGTTTTTCTAGGTGCCTTGCAAGTAAATCAGCTCTTGAATGAAATAGATCTTTAAATAAACATGGCTCTTAAAATGGCTATGTTCTGGTAATCACAGAGTCATGAATCAGAGCATTTCAGTGACTGGTCATGTGTTTTTTTTTATCTTAATTTAGAATTTTTTTCACTTGACTTCGAGATGCTGTTACAATTCAACCTGCCTCTGGTGTTTTATGTGCCTAAAAACTTGTTGCTACTGTATAATAACCGGGAAAACATAACTGCAGGGTTCCCATTACTCTGGCAAAGGAAGCTTATTACATAGTCTCCAACTAAGCATGTAATTAATGTCTCTATTTCAAGGCCATTTCAGCAAACTCAAAACCCAGAGACTATCCGTACATATACAGGAATGCAGAGGAGCACCGGTGATGTCTTCATTGCAATGGACAGCAAAGCCAGAAAACTTTATCATGTGTTGCAAATATTTTATTATAATTAAAGATGTGGTTTGAAATAAAATGTGTCACTCTAAAAAGTCTCAGTGGGGATAGAATCGCCCCCTTAAGGAGAGTTTTTTAAATGGGTGAGATGATTTTGGGTTGTCGCAATGTCTGGGCAGAGATGGGAAATGTTGCCTGTCTGCAATGCAGAGGGCATTTGCACTTTGAAATCCTGCTGGACATTTATGTAGGTAAGAAGCCTGTTTATAGTTGTCTGAACTACATTCAGAGCCTACTTGCATTTTGCAAATAAACGCAAAAGTAATTTTGCACCATTTTATCACCAGATTTTGCAGGAATTCAACTACTGTGTAAATCAAGAGACGACTGTTGTTAGTTTTATTCGGAACTTTACATAGGGGTGGTTATTATTTCTAAAAAAAAAGAGGTGCTTATTATTTCCAAAAAAAAGAGGTGGTTATTATTTCAAAAAAAAAATTATGCCATTGATGGCAACACACCTTGGGGCATTGGAGTTGCCAACAAAACATTCCTGAACAGTTATACATTTACAACAGCTGCCGTCACGAGGGTTCTGTATCTAGGTGCCACCACCCGACATTTAATGGTGTCTTCTAGTCAAGTGTGTCATGCCCAAACATTTACCTATGGAAATATATTTTTATTATGAATTCCTTTCCTTACGTGTTTCCTTTATGTTAGGGTTTGGGGGTTATTCTGTGTTTAGGCAAATTATTTTATCTGTGATTTTCATTTCACGGTATTAGCAGGGCCTTAGAATGTAATTATGTCTTTAAAGGAGAGTTAGGTGAGATAAAGTTAAGGACAGTTCCTCTAAAACACATCGCTCCTTCTGGAGAAGGGGAATGCTGCATGCCTGCACTTTAGTGCAAAGAAAGAAAAGGCAGGAAAAACAGGTGGGAGAGTTGGCCTTGGTTTCGGCTCCTACTGTGTGTCAGGCACTGCACCCAGCCCGTCAGATGCACGGTCTCATTTCTGTGCCCGATGCTGAGAACTGCCAGGTGTGCTTTGGGTCTTCTGGCCCCGGCATGGCCTGTTTGGAGCCGTCTGCTTGGCATGTGGAGAGCAGAGAATGGGAGGAACTGAATAGATGACTATTCTTGACATCGCTGGGGCGTTAACATTATTTAAATAACTGACAGCCTCAGTGCCTGATTTATGGTAGCTAATGAAATTTTCACCAAGGAGTCGCCTCATAAAATTTGAAAAAAGATCTTAGTAGACAGCAGGCAGGAATTCACATGCATATGAATGTCAGTGCACACCCAGTGCCGTGCTCCCTATTTATAGCTCCCGGGACACATCCACCCGTGATAAATGAACACTGAAATGCTACACATATGTTTATACCTACTTTTAGCTGTGGAGTTGTTTCAAGAGTGGTGTCTCCACTAAGCCAAATCCCAGGCATTTAGAAAGTACAAAAAAATTTAAATTTCTAAAGTGAACCAGAAAGTGAAAAAAAAAAAAAAAAAGAGAGAGAGAGAGAGAGAGAGAAAAGAGGCTGAGACAGGGAGAGATGGCAGTCGTAAATCTGACAAAATTATTTTTTAAAAGCACTGTATGAAACTTAAACCTTATCAGAATTCAGTACTTATCTTCCTTTGTTGGTTGATATAGTTTTGAAAGACTGACAAAAGAGGACCTTTCTGATACATAGAGATTGACTAGGCATTTTTGAGCATCGAAGATTACTTTAGTATATAACATTTCAGAGATGTCAACTTAAACATATTATAATTTTGAGTAGGTGACAGGTTGCTTTCTTTTTAAAATGCGAAGGTAAGGCTAGAGGTTGGTACTTAATGAGGTGTGTGTATCTGTGCATCTTGTTTTTTTACTGACCATAGTATTGCCTTAAGAAGGAATAAAACAGCGTAGGAAGGGCTGACTTCAAGACAGAGGGTACCTATGCTGAAAAGGTGGCACGTGGCAGCCACTGCGATGAAACCAAAGATGCCCAGCATCAATCTTTTTAAACCCCTCTTTCTTAGGTTCCCTTTGGTTAGAAGTTGTAGAAACCCAAATAAAACTGGTTTATACACAAAGGAACATGCGCTAGCTTGCTTAACTGCAAAGTCCTAGGGTCTTCCTTGCTTCCGGCGTAGCTGGATACAAGGACTCAAATGCTATTGGCTTGGTGTCTGTCTTTCCATTTCTGGACTCTGCTGTGCTTCCTCTGAATTGACTTCACTCCAGAGTAGACTCTTTCAACATGTCGTTGACAGAATCATCCTGCCTAAATTTTCCTTATCCAAGCAGAGCGAAAAGTCCTTTTTCCAAAAACTTAAAAAAAAAAAAGTGTGTCTTATTGAACGAATTCAGGCAACATTCCCATGAAACAAATATTGTGGACCAGGGATGGAGGGAAGATGCTGGCTGCCGGGCCAAGGTTATGTGCCTTCAGAGAGGGAGGGGTGTCAGCTCCAGCAGAACTTGAGCCAAATGCAGCGAAATCTGAGGAGATGAGATTGCGTGTCTTCCAACTGCTGGCAGCCCAACCCCGGAGGAACAGCCAGATATTGAGAAAATCTGTTTTACTTATATGACAGTTACATAAATTCTAATTTTGTTCATCTTCCTTTTGAGATGTAAGAATGCATAGTTAGGGAATGACAGAATTTTAGAACTGAAAGAGACTTTGTAAATTATGTAGTTGAAAACCATCAATTTAAGTAATTTTTGAGAATTTGTTCATCTTTAAATTGAGTCTTGCTAATTGTGAGAGCTGGTTACCTTCCAGCAGTGCAAAGTGCTTGAGAGGAGTGATGTAAAATATGAATCAGAATTTTATTAAAAGCATTCAGTGTATATCCCAAAGATATTTCAGGAATGGCACCTAAGTAGACTTACAGGGATTATTACCAAAAGTTTGCATAAAATAATTTTTTAAAAGTCCCATCTTATTCACTTCCCAGCTATGTTTATCATTTCTAAAGTTTTATTATTATCATAACTTGCTAGTCAGTCTAAGATGCTTATTGAAGAGTAATTCTGACTTTTTCTTCTTTATATTCTTGTGTCCTCTGATCTCTGTCTCTCCTCATTATTGCAGATAAGCACTGCTGGTATGCCCTCTTTGTTAGCAGAAATAATCATTCTGTAACTGTATATGTGTTCATTTCAGAAAACGTACAGCTTTCAAAGGAATAGAAAATGAACCCCCAATGGACAAATTCTCCCAACTCTAACTTTAATGCGAAGCGAGTGTCATATTTCAAAGCTAGCCAGGACCGCAGGGAGCCAAAGGCACCGTTTGTGTCTGCAGCTGGTCCCTCAGTTCATTAGAGCTGGTGGAGGTCAGGGTTCTGACCTCTGGGATACCTGGAGCACCCTGGATCTGAGGCCACAGACTGGCCCTGTCGTTGTCATTAGGGGGAACCCGGCTTGAAGGGTGTGGAGAAACACAGAGCAACCAGCCCTATAAGCACGTCTGCACGCCCTCCCTCCTGAGCTGGCAGACTCTTCATTCCAGGGGCGTTTCCCTCTCACGTGGAAATTCTGAAAGGATGGGGAAGGTATCCAACTGATTTTTGCTGACCCACGGAAGTTTATTTAACGTTTCAACATAATTAGGTGTCTTCCTCGTATTAAGAACAGTAATATTAAATTTTGCAGGAAATACTGATTTTAAATTTTGCAAAGGTCAAAAATTGAAATGCAGACAGAAACTGTAATAGGATTAGAGGGCAAGCAGAGCCAGTGGTGAATCCGTTCATTGACTGTAATGAGATTATTCTCAGGCAGATGTGTCCTTAGCTTAAACAGGAAAATGAAGATACAGAGCAGACATGATAGTGTTGATATAGTTTAATCCTGATTTTGCTTTTGACAACCGAAACATTTATCATAGACCCTCAGCAAAGCCTCATGGAAGTAACTCAATTTGTATTTAATCCTAAATTTACCTTTATTAACTATTTATCAGCTATTCTAGTTCATCAGAATAGCGTATCAAATAAAACTCATAGTGACTCTGAACTATGTCAGTGTTTTTATTTATTAAAATCTCTTAAGCATAGGGGCTTCCCTGGTGGCGCAGTGGTTAAGAATCCACCTGCCAATGCAGGGGACACAGGTTCAAGCCCTGGTCTGGAAAGATCCCACATGCCGCGGAGCAACTAAGCCCATGCGCCACAACTACTAAGGCTGCGGGCCGCAACTACTGAAACCTGCGCACCTAGAGCCCGTGCTCTGCAACAAGAGAAGCCACCGCAATGAGAAGCACGCACACCGCAACGAAGAGTAGCCCCCGCTCGCCGCAACTAGAGAAAGCCCGTAGAGAAAGCCCGCGTGCAGCAATGAAGACCCAACGCAGCCAAAAATAAATAATAAATAAATTAATTAATTTTTTAAAATCTTAAGCGTAGATACTATTTGTTATAGTTACATTGGCAAATATCCCAATATGCTGTCAGAGCTTAGCCAATTAAGTTAATGATATATTTAATAGGTTATTATAATGGTATTATTTAGTTCAGTTGAGAGTTTAATTGTGTGAATTGGCTTTATTACATATTAAGAAATTGTATTAAAGTTTTATAGAATCGGGACTTACTTCATTAGCTACAACATAGATTTGTGGTATAAATAAATAATAACAAAATAAAAATCAAAGTTTGGCTAGTATTTTTGGCAGGAAAAATCAACATATTAAGTTATTAGGATTCTATTTACAATTTTTAAAACTCTTATTAATTCTTTCTTAGAATTATACTTCCTATCTTCATTATTAGTTACTTCCTATCTTCATTATTAGTTACCATGAATCAGTTCTTGAGTACTGAAAATAAGAATGTCACCATGTGCAAGACATTAAACCAGCCACTATGGGGAAACAAATAAACATCATTGATCTTAAGGAATTTACAGGCTAGATGGGCTGCAAGACATGAAATTCTTAAAATAACAACAGTGTAAATCATTCTGTGATACCCAATGAGTGATTTGGAGAGTGAATGCTCTATTCATTGACAAACAGAACAAGACTATTATGGGACTTGAGCCTTGAGAGATGAATAGAATTCATATTAGTGGAATGTGTTTGAAAGTTCACAATTATGTCCAGATACCTGTTATCTTAATAGTCCCTTAGATGTAATCAGTCTACATTTTTGAAAATATCTTTTAAGCTGATATTTCAGTTTCGGGCATGAGGTTTCACTAAGACATGTTATTACACATAATGTGATTTATAAATGTGCATATTCTCAGGCAGGCACAGAAAGGGACTATTCAAGCCCCCAGTTTGTGGTACACTGGTATTGTTAGTCCAAAGACTGCCTTTCTTTAATATAGAATACTCAATTTTTAAATTGTGTTTTTCTACTTCATCTCCTGTTTTCAATCCCATTTTCCCACATAGGCCCCTCTTTGTGTGTATTTAATGTAAGACTTTCATATTTATGTACATATATACACTAACATGTATACATATATACACACACCATATAATAATGTGTGGGATGTGTTTTTAAACTTACAAACAGTTATTTACACAAATGGAAGGGCATGGTGTATTAGTTGGGGTTCTCCAGAGAAACAGTACCCACAGGATATTTAGAGAGAGAGAGATTTGTTTCAAAGAACTGGGTTGCGTGAACGTGGGGACTGACAGGTCTAAAGCCTGCAGGCCAGGCTGGACACCCCCAACAGGAGCCGATGCTGCAGTCTTGAGGGAGAATTTCTTCTTCCTCAGGGAAACTTCAGCTTTGTTCTTCAGGCCTTTCAACTGATTAGATGAGGCCCACCCATCTCATCAAGAAAATCTCCTTTCCTTAAAGTCAACCAATTGTAGATGTTAAGCACGTCTACAAAATACCTTCACAGCAGCGCCCAGACTAGTGTTTGATTGATAACTGAGTCCTATAGTTTAGGCAAGTCAATACATAAAGCTAGCCTTCACACCTGGCTTTCTGGTGTCCTCTTCTGCTGAGGAAGATCTCTCTCACCCTGTCAAGTAACTTTACTTTGTATTCATTTTTTTTGTTTTTTAACTGAATTATAGTTGATTTACAATGTTTCAGGTGAACAGCAAAATGATTCCGTTTTATACATATATATATATCTATTCTTCTTCGGATTCTCTTCCATTATAAGTTATTACAAGACATTAAGTACAGTTCCCTGTGCTATACAGTAGGTTCTTGTTTATCTATTTTATATATAGTAGTGTGTATATGTTAATCCTGAAGTCCTAATTTATCCCTCCCCCCTTTCCCCTTTGGTAACCATAAATTTGTTTTCTATCTGTGAGTCTGTTTCTTTTTTGTAAATAAGTTCATTTTTATCGTGTTTCTTAGATTCCACATACAGGTAATGTCATATGATATTTGTCTTTGTCTGACTTACTTCACTTAGTATGATCATCTCTAGGTCCATCCATGTTGCTGCAAATGGCATTATTTCATTCTATTTTATGGCTGAGTAATATCCCATTGTATATATGTACCACATCTTCTTTATCCATTCATCTGTCAATGGACACTTAGGTTGCTTCCATGTCCTGGCTGTTGTAAATAGTGCTGCTGTGAACATTGGGGTGCATGAATCTTTTCAAATTAGTGTTTTCATCTTCTCTGGATTTATGCCCAGGAATGGGATTGCTGGATCATATGGTAGCTCTATTTTTAGTATTTTAAGGACCCTCCATACTGTGTTCCATAGTGGCTGCACCAGTAACTTTATTAACTTAAATTACATGCATAGCTTCAACAAGAAAATAGACTTGTGCGTTTAACTAAGTTAAGCATCTCGACTCACGAAGAAAGCAGTCTGTGCTCTGTACAGCGCGGTCTGGTGACATCGTCCAGAGATCACATGTACCGGCTCCAGGACTGGAGTGAGAAATAAATGGGTGTGAGGCAGGCCCGGCCCTGCATGAGAGTTGGTGGCGTGAGAGTCCTGACTCGGGTCTGCCCGGGATCCCGCCCTTGAATGAGAATGAAAGCCAGCCTTCCCTGAGCAGGTCCCCACTCACCTCTCACGGCAGCCTTGTCAGACTCGCCCACGAGGCGGAGCTGAGACTTTGGTTTGTGGCCTCCAGGTGATGCTGAAGAAATATCAAGTCTGCTTTGAAAAAATATATTTCTGATTTTATTTATCTATACTTATTATATCCAAACTTCCTAATTACTGCATTTTAGGGCCATTCAGAATAATTCAGATTAAAGCCGGGGGAGGGAGGTGAACAACAATTTACTTTGATTATTAGCACCTTATCATGAGTGCTTTAGATCACGTGATCTTAATAACCAGACTAACAAATCATTACCAGAGACAGCCCGCCTTCAGTCCCACCCCCAGCTACACTCCCCACGTTACAGTTGGAGTTTCAACAAGTAAAGCCACACACTTTTTATTTTGTTTAAGCTTTAGTGCATTTAATTTTATTTGTTTGTTTGTTTATTTTTGGCCATGCCCCGTGGCATGCAGGATCTTAGTGCCCCAACCAGGGATGGAACCTGGGCCCCAGCAGTGGAAGTGCAGCGTCTTAACCACTGGACCGCCAGGGAAGTCCCAAGCCACATGCTTCTTAATAAAATCTTACTTAATCTCTTTATCCCATACTCAAGCGTTTTATTCAACAAAATAAACCATCCTCTTCAAACTTAACGTGCTGATGAAGTTAACCACTGGTCCCTCAGGCAGGCAAAGCAAAACTCGACCTCATCGCATTATTTTAACTTATAAATTCTATTGATATTACCTAGAGTTTCAGTCATGAAGATCAATATAAGACATACTTCTGAAGATGGGCTTTTTGTGTACTTCTGAATCAAAGTATTTGGTTTATGTTGGTTAGATAATTTTTAAATCTTCCTTTCTTCACCATTGAACAAGCTACTTTTAATAAATGTATTAGTTTATGGTTTTGTTTTTTTTTTAAAAAGTATTTGGTGTAGAAAGAGCCTCAGGGTTCGTAGAGCAGGGTCCCGTTAATAAGGTCCAAGAGCCTACATCCCATGCTGGTTAGAAATGGAGCAGGGACGGTTTCAGACCCCCAGCTGCAGCCCAGCCAGTGAACTGCCCTCTGCCCCCTCTTAGAGCTCAGTCCGGTGAAAGCCCTCCTCCTTGTAAGCTCCTTCCTTGAATGTGCATCTCTGCGCTAACCCTGAGGACCCCACCAGGACGCTGTATCAGAGTCAATGAGCCTGTTTCCTCAGGGCCCTGCCCCAGCCCTGTCGCCCTCCAGACTGCACCAGCGTTCAGTTCCCCAGAGATAATCAGGGAGCGGTTCTGAGGGATCTCCCCAGGGCACCTGCTCTGTCTCTAACAGCAGGACCTGGCCTTCTTCTCCTTTTTTTCTTTTCTTTTCTTTCATTTTGGCTGCGCGGCCTGCAGGATCTTAGCTCCCCGACGACCAGGGGTGGAACCAAGCTTGGAGTCCTAACCCCTGGACCACCCGGGAAGTCCCCTGACCATCTCCTTGAGGCCACCGCAGAGGCCAATCTTAGGCCAGTGACGCTCCTTATTTGTCTTGGGCATACTCTGTTCCTATGTTTCTGCTCCCACTGACCCCTCTGCTTCAAAAGAAACTTCATGTCCGACGTGGAGGGGGTGTAGACCGGCATCGTGCACAGGTTCGTTCTCAACACTTTAACGTTTGCGTATCCAAATCCATGCAGTGGACCGAAGATAAAATCGGGGCAAGGAACAGACGCTTCCTGGGGGAAGAGCCCCATACTGCCTTCTCGCTGCCTTCGTGACCCCCACCTCTGGGGTGGGAACTGCCAAGCTTGTGCATTTCTGCAAGGATCTAACTGTCATGGGCCTTTCCAAGGGTTTATGCTTAACGGTTTCAGTTTCCAAAAGTAGAGCTTGTTATCTGTACCAACGAGGTCTGACCGATGTATCCACAACAGAAAGTCCCTGCAGGCATTCCATCTGCCCTATAAATTAGTCTCATACCATATTCCCCTCCCGAATTCTGGAGCTTTGGTTGCATTGTGTTAATGCTTTAAATGTTTTATATGCTTGCGAAAAAGAAAAAGAAAAAGATATTCCTAATATGTTCACAGACAGTAGTCACTGGCAAGTATTGGTCCTACTTGTTGTCAACAGATAATTTTATTTAATTGATTCCTTGACCAAATGCTTGATTCTACAGTCTTTCTCATCTTCTGTATTCTCCGAAGTGGTTTTTCAGAGATCCCCAAAGAAAGAGTCTTCTTTATTCTTAGAAATATTACTTTTGTTTGTGAGAAATGTAAGCCCAGTAATCATTCCCTGATAACCTTCTCAGCTCTAAGGAGACGCATTTTAGGAGATGAGAAAAGCATAGCATTTATAAAACTTAGACTCTTGAATAAAAGCAGAAGCATTTATTAGTCACATTCATAGGACCGTACATGTCACTGCTCTGGATTTTTGAGAGATGCTTCATAGGGCACATTACTTCTTGCTGGTGCCTAAAATCTACTGCGAGGCAGCTGGTGACCTGAAGCAGAAGTCAGGGCAGAAGTGGAGCCCAGAAATATCTTGGGCTGTGACTTCGTCTCTTTCTTTGACAGTTTGCTGTAGTTTGCACTTATCGACTTTCGTGATGGTAAACAATTCCATGTGCCTAGACAAACTGAAGCTTCCAAGACTGTTTTCTCTTTTTTTTTCTTGGCATTGACTGGGATCCTTGCCAGATAGTGCTAATTTCTTAACTATCTTTTTAATCATAAAAGGAGACACAGTCATCATTCCCAACAATGTTGGTGGAGCCAGTTGATGAAAGAAATAAAACAGGCAAAAGTGCAAAAGGTGATACAACCTGCACCCATGAGGAAAAGGGTTGGTCACCATCTGTGTAATGCCCTTAAAAATAGGGCTGCTGCCTTATCTTACTGGCTGAAAAAGTGATATACATTTACTGGGTAAAATTAGAAAACTAGGAAAAATAGAAGGAACAAAATTTGCTAATAATCCCACTATACTGAGTACCACTACTTCTAACATACTGCTATATTTTCTTCTGATCTTTTTAGAATGTATGCGTTTGGACCATTTTGGGTCATACTATATATTCTACTCATATTCACTTAACTTTGCAACATAATCATTTATCTGTTTTCTTGAAAAATGCTTCACAAAACTCATTTTAATGGCTTGGTAATAGTTCATCATGTGGAATTTCCCTATTGAATGACATTTTGTTTATTTCCAATTTTTCACCATTACAAGTTTACAGTGGTGAACACCTTTGTATTAATACCATCGTGTGTGTGTGTGTGTGTGTGTGTGTATCAGATTATTTCTTTGGGATAGATTTCTAGAAGAGGTATTAATGGTTCATAAGGCTATCTCCACACACATTAAAAAAACAAAGGGTTGTAAGCAATGTATAATTTACCCTTTCGCCACTCCTTTTATCAAAGTCTTAATTATGAAATCCATTTGTGCAGCAGACGAGGGGTAGGTTTTCAAGTACGAATGTAAATGTGAATTTTGAAAAGCATTTACATAAGAGCTCTTTGGTAATGTGGTATGTGGTGTGTGTGCCCTTTCACAGTGACACGAGATTAAATATGGAAATGTTAATATTAGAAGAAGACTTAATTGCCAGGTACCACTGATTATCATTAGTGAATTACATCATTATATTCTTGGATATAAGCACTCAGAAACTAAAAGAATTCAGTACAGACTAATGAGAAGTAGCCCTTTTTCATCTTGTTTGCTGTCGGTTGTTTGTTTCCTCTTAATGAGTGTGTGGCTTTTCTAAGACTCTTAAAGCGCAGGACAGAGCATGTGTTTTTTTTTTTTTTCCTCCTTTTATTTTCATCCATAGCTAGTCATCATGTTTCGCATGCTGCTTTTGCCCTTAAATGCTTTGGATGAACTTGGAGGAAGATCTTGTGAGCTCCAGTGCAGTGGTTTTTAGTGCAGGGAGCAAAAATGGGACTGCTTTGAGGAAGTAGTAGTGGGAACCCAGTAATAAACTTACTGGCCAAATTAACAGTATGGGAAATGCAGGACAAACATTTAATTCCCTGGTTATAGAGGCATTGGCCAGATAGCTTGGAGTCTTGGAATTTTCAGACAAAGTTTTTTCTCATACAGGTCATCGCCAGATGACCTCTTGAGGATGCTTAAGCGTTATGAGTCTGTGCTTATTGCTTTACTTTCTCTGTTGCTATGTTTTTCCTCCGGTTTTGGTCCTTAAGGCTTTTGTTGAATTGACTCTGACTCCTTACCTCATCTTTTTGAGGGTGAATCAGTTTCTTCTTTTTAATTGTATTTGTTAATTTTTATTTTCCAATGTATGGGAATAAATCTATAGATGGCTTTACAGTTTGAAAATCTCTCTTCTACACAAAGTAAATATTCCACACCGTAAGTAGCATTTTCTTTCTTCTTATTTATTATAGGTGTGTCTCATTTCTCAGGAGATTTGCCAGTGAGAATTGTCTCAATCCGTGTGGTACAGTGCTTTGATTCCAATTATTTATTTTTCTGTGTGTTTGTTTATATTTGATATCAGGAAATCCTACAGTTGAATTCTTTAAATCAGTCAACACAGTAAGTGTTGAAACACTGCAGGTTTTGATGTCAGAATATCTGGGTTCAGGTACCAGCTACCTCTTTCTAATACATATGATATTTACACTATAGGACTTGATTCATAATAAGCACTCAACAAATTTTTATTTTTACCTCGTCATGTTTATTTACTATTTACTATGTATTGCCATAGATAGCAATAGAATAGATGTTTCAAAGGTGTAATTGATTTACACAATAGTCATTTTCTCTCTCAAGGGGAGACAAAATCTATTAAATTATAACGTATAAATTATCATCTAAGATCAACATCTTTGGTACTTTGAAATTATTTTTCTCTACCTATTATCTTCTACCCTGATGACTTTTGAGCTGAAGCACTGGTCCTCGAAGTTCGGCGTGAAACACAGCCACCTGGGGGAGTTTGTCAAATTGATGTCCAGGACACACCCCAAACCTACTGCCCGTGGGGCTCAGGCAATTGCGAGGCCCCCTAGAGCTTACAGACCACGGAGGTACATTGTTACCCTTTACGCTCCTACGTGGCTTAGCGGGCTGTGCAGCCAACATACCCCTCCCTTGGCCCCCACCAAGACCAGCCCCCCAGTAGAAGTGACATGTGTGGTGGGACCTGCAGGATGAAGAGGAGTTACTCTCAGCAGGAGGGCATTCCAGGCAGAGGAAGCCGCAAGTGCAAAGGCCAGTGCAAGTTCTTTGGGGGTAAGTGGAAGAAGTTCCCTATGGAAAAAGGGAAGTAGGGAGGAAGTAGGAAGTAAGAGTGTTGATACTTTGGGCTTTATCCTGACAGTAATAAATTGGTAAAGAAGAGCTAGCGGGAGATTCATGTGACCAAATGCTTGTCTTACAAAGATCCTTCTTCTGGCAGCAATAAGAAGAGTTTACTGGGGAAGAAATTGGAGGAGAGTCGATGGTGGCCTTATCTGGGTTAGTGGACAGAAGTGGACTGATTTGAGAGATTCTTAGGAAAATCTAAGGAAGAAGTTGTTGCATGTAATTTTGAATTTTCGTCTTCAAACGACCGAATGCACGGTTAAGACAGGAAATAGGAAGAGCATCCACCCTGGGGTGGGCAAAGGCGGCAAAGCCACATAAAGAAGCCGCAGCTAAATTGATGTCTCTTTGTTTGGTCTGGAATATTCAGGGAAGGCATCTACATGCCCCAAATAAAACACACCCTTGTTAGGCCTCCGTGTCACTGGGGGAGGGGTGATGGTCACCAAAACCACGTGACCTTTGGATTAGCTGTCACTTTATTTCTTGCGTTAGTCATCCTGATGGTCCACCGTGCCCACCTAAAATAAATCAGTTTAAAGCTAGAAAAACCAAAGACCCTTTTTGTCTGCTGTTGTCATGTCTTGTGCCTTGGAATGACAGAGGAGCCTTTCCCAAGCCGGTGGGGAGTGAAAATGACTGCAAAAGTGACACCACACGTTTTGAGTCACAGCCGTGTGGACCGGGCAAAACCTTGCACACAGAAGAGCACATGTGAAAACAGTAACCCGCGTGGGCTGGAGGCGAACCGTGTCGGATGGAAATTTTCAGTTAGATCACTTCCCTACCGTTTAATCCTTATTATGTCAAGACAAAAGGAGCTGTTTAGTGACGGTCAATCTGCCCCATAGGAGATACGCGGGTTTCTAATGCTTCCCGGGACTTTCACTTTTTTCTAGAGTTCACAGACGTGCCCTTGATGTGGTCCGGGTATTTTTGTGAACTGCTGGAAAATTTCACTCACACACTCATGGTTCCAATGAACACAAAATACCTCTTCCAGGGGGCAGTTGCCAATAAGCAGTATTTTTAGAGGCACATGTCACAGTTTCTGTTTGCCTCTCTTGTGACTGTTAATGGGCCCCAAATGATTAAGAAACATCTGATAAAAGGCATTGCCCACCGCTTCATTATATACTCCGGGCAGTGAACGTTTACTACACTTTAGGCTCGAGCTAACATGTCATTAAACAAGCTCCCAGCTCGTAGCTCTTACTCTCTGCACCACATTCCCCTGGGTCTGAAATAGCGAATCAGTCCTCTGGGTTTCTACAGCTAAATGTCCCTTCACAAGGACGCCACATCATTCGCGCCTGCTTCCTCCAGAAGTATTTTAGTTTGCTTTCTGAATTCTTTAGTAAACTTTGCCAACCATATCCTTTGACCTGGTGAGTAAAGGAATCCTTTTCAGAGAAGTAGGAGGTGAAAACCACCCAGCACACAATTGTAAACCCTGACCTGCTGTGGCATCTTATGTCACAGAATGCACAGTCTAGGATATTCTGGTTTGCTGGGCATAGAGTTCCTCTGGGAATTGGAGAACCAAGATTTCTAGTTATCTGACCAGACTAGAAATCTCTTTTCCTTTCCTATCGTAGGAGCGGTGAGAGTACCAAACTTTCTCACCGTTCAGCTCTGCAGGGGAAACTTTTTTTTTTTTGCTGCGCTTGAAATGAAGAAGGAAGTGCTTTGCTATTGCAAACAGCCCCAGCTACTACAACGTGCTAGAAATTACGGCCGCAAGCAATTAGAGGGGAGAAGTCATCCAGGTGCTGTTGGCTTTCTGTAAGCAGGGCTATAAAAATGAAGTGCCTCTTTGGGCATGCTTAGGCGTTATTTGGCTGCTTTATAACAAAGCGAATCAGCTATACATACACATGTATCCCCATATCTCCTCCCTCTTGTGTCTCCCTCCCTCCCACCCTCCTTATCCCACCCCTCGAGGTGGTCACAAAGCACCGAGCTGATCTCCCTGTGCTATGCGGCTGCTTCCCACTAGCTATCTGTTTTACATTTGGTAGTGTATATATGTCCATGCCACTCTCTCACTTCGTCACAGCTTACCCTTCCCCCTCCCCATGTCCTCAAGTCCATTCTCTAGTAGGTCTGCGTCTTTATTCCCATCCTGCCCCTAGGTTCTTCATGACCTTTTTTTTTTTTTTTTTTTTTTTTAGATTCCATATATATGTGTTAGCATACTGTATTTGTTTTTCTCTTTCTGACTTACTTCACTCTGTATGACAGACTCTAGGTCCATCCACCTCACTACAAATAACTCAATTTCGTTTCTTTTTATGGCTGAGTAATATTCCATTGTACATATGTGCCACATCTTCTTTATCCATTGTCAGAATTCATTTAATGACAAAACCCCTTCATACTGTGTCACGGACCTGCTGCTTAAATCGTGTACAGAGTTAACTTGGAACTGTCGTGATAAAAATCATTGCGAAAGAGCTAAAAAGCCACTTTGCACGAGGAATGTCACTCCTGGTCCGGGATGGAGGCTGGGAGGCTGGTTAGCTTCGCACAGAATGGAGAGAGGCTGCTTGGACTGGCTTCCAGGGCAAGACCACCAAGAATGGCACAGTACGTGCACCCAAGCTTCACTTCTAACTGCACCGAAACATTGCACAGGTTTCCGGAACAAGTGAGCGCAAATGACAAAACAAGCCGCAGGCCAGGGCTGAGCTCAGAACCTTTGTCATGCGAATTGCTGGGTCAAGGCAGTGGCATTTTTAATTAGAAAATTTGTTTTTATTTAAATGAACCAAAATGCATCCTTCCCTAGGTGACTTACAACGTATTGAGAATTTACTTCTAAGCTAGTGTTACAATATAGTGAAACTGTTTTGGAAGCATTCTAAATGTGATCGCTTTCCTGGTGAAATCAAGCATTCTGGGGTTTGTCTGGCTTTTTCTTTTGTATTTCTTACCTAGAGATGCAATTTTTTTTTTTATTGAAGTAGAGTTGATTTACAATGTTGTGTTAGTTTCTGCTGTACAGCGAAGTGATTCAGTTATACACATATATATACGTTCTTTTTCATATTCTTTTCCATTATGGTTTATCCCAGGATATTGAATACAGTTCCCTGTGCTGTACAGTAGGCCCTTGTTGTTTATCCACCCTATATATAATAGTTTGCATAAAAATGATATTTATTCATCAGTAAGGAACTGTGGCATTTCATTTACTTAATTTTTGTGGTTCATTGTATTTGTTTTTAGCAGCTACCTTCGACTAAAGTGAGCGGTCTGAGAAATATATATTTAAACCAAATAAAACTTTTAAATAGCCTTCTTTGCAGAGGCTCGCTTCTAGGACCACCCCTCCCCCCCGCCCCAGCATGAAGCTCTCACCCTGAGAATGAGGTCAGCCTCCTGGGGAGACAGTCATGTTTGAAGCCTGCTTAGTGCTGGGTAACAGTCATAGGCGTTTACAAGGTTTTCCAGTGATTTACTTGCAGGCGCTTGTACCCGGGAATAGAGAAATAACCTTTATCCACATGAGCCTCTGCTTCTCACAATTATCAGACGTTACTGTATCTCACAGCACCTCACATACCCCCTTTTTAAGTGAAGGCTCTCCTTAAATCACCTAACTGTGCCCCTTGGATCAGGCGTTTAGCAGTGGGCGCTGGGCTGGGGCTGGGGCTGGGATCCCGGGACCACTGACTGTCCTGAGCCCCGGCTTGTGCTGCGGTCACCCAGGGCTCATGGGGCCAGGCAGGATGAGGGCAGGAAAGAGGGCACCAGGGCTGCTGCCGCCCGGCCCGCCCCGTGCCCGCCCCAGGGCCACTGATGCACAGCGGGGCGGGGACCCGAATGGAAGGAAAGCACAGGGGGTGGACCACAAAGCATCGTACAGCAAAAGGGGCAGGAAAGGGCCAGTTCCCGGTGGAGGATGGCGGAGCCACCCTGCCGCCAGGAAGAGCCTGCCTGTGGGGAACGTGGACCCTCTGAGAATAGGGCGAACTAGCGACATCCCACCGCAGCCCTCGGTTCTCGGCTGCGGGACCGTTCACCCCTCAACCTATGCTCGGGCTGCCTGGCTTCAGACACCCCCCCCCCACCCCTGCTACCTACTGATGGTGCCACCTTACGAGGATGCCTCAAGCTCTCCTCGTCCCTTCCTTATAAAGTAGATGTAAAATCATTACCAACCTCAGAGATTCCTGGGAAGGTTACTTAGATCCTAGGAAATGCCCTGGCTCTCTCCTGTGGAGAGCAACACCTGAGCCAGAAGCAGCATTTTGGCATCGTGCTGTCTGTTGAACTCCAAGGCCCTGCTGTTGAATACTTTACCTTCTATGTGGCTTTTTTCCACCAATAGCATTTGCGAGGGTCTTTGTTTCCTTACCAAATCCTTTGGAGTAAATTGATTTTAAAATCTAAATCCAGAGGTATCCTCATGTGGAACGCCTCAACGTGGAGGTGTTCCTTCCTTTATCTTGTAAGCTGGCAAAGGTAAAAGGATGCTACCAATCAAGGCCCCAGTGACAACAGGAAGTGCAACTTTTCCTTGGCTGGTTTTGTATGCGTTTCTTTTAAAGCAGAATAGAACCCTTTTTTAGAGTTTTAAGCAGGAAACAGTTTGGTATGATATTCATAATTGTGCATGGATTTTCACATAGACCTTGTCAACTGAATTCTGAAATCCAAGAGCAGATATCAAGCAGAGTGCAGGGGACGGAGGTGGGAGAGGGGACCGTGGTCAGGAAGCTTGGGACTCAGTGTTTGATCATCCATTTAGGTGATGTGTGCATGGGTGGAGTTCCAGTGCTTGATGTTTCAGAAGATGCAGAAAAGAAGCACAGTTTTTATTCTCAAGAAGCTTATAGAGTCAGGTAGGTGACACATGGCATGTACATGGGAACTTCACATGCCCAGAACCTGGCATGTACCTGGGACATGGGAACTCTGTGAATTGCTCACTTTTTATCCCCAGAACACAGCAAAATGAGAAAATGTAGTAAAAAGTCACAACCAAGTTTTATAGGGGACCTGAGAGAGATGTAAAATTCTACGGAGAGAAGAGGGAAAGTCATGGGGGGTGAGCACCTGGGCCAGGTCCTCACTGACGTGCAGGACGCATGGCCTTGTGGGCGGAGGACACACCAGCAAAGGCAGTGAGGTGGAAAGATTCAGGACATGTGGGCGTAATTGTAGGCAGTTTAGTTTGAGGAAAGGGAAGTGGTGAGAAAGGAGGTCGAAAAGTAGTTTGGCTCCAGGCCAATCAGGACCTTGAAAGTTAGGCTTGGAAACTTAGACTTGATTCTCTAGGCAATGAGGACCCAGGGAAGACGTCAGAGCAGGGTAATGGCCGGATCAGAGCTGAGCATCAGGAGGACGAGTTATTTAAATGAATCAGTAGGTTTCCAGTGTTGAATACAATAGGGGTGAGAGTTGAAGCACCTGGCAATGGGCATAGGAAGGAGGGGACCAGTGCATTTGGAAGATGACACTGGTATGATTCAGTTTGAGCTCCTAGTGACAGACGATGGTGCCATTAGCAGAGCCGGACAGCCCAAGAAGGAAGAGCTGGCTTGGCAGGGGAGAGGGCGAGTTTAACCAGGGATCTATGAAGTTGAGGTGCTGGCAGGACATTCATGAGAGAGATTTTCAGTGGGCAGATCATTCGCAGACAGAAGATAACTGAAGCCTTAGAATTAACTGCCAAGGGAGAAAGTACCTGAGAACAGGAGACTAAGGGCAACTCCTTGACGGACACTCCAATACAGAGCAAGGACACACAAAAATGCAATGGCAAAACGATGGCGTGAAGACCTTGGTGTGTCGAGGAAGCTGCAGGGGGAGAAAGTGTCAGAAAGAAAAGTGCCGACAAGAATTGTAGTGTCGCAAATAAATATGGGACCTGAGAATAGACGCTGAATTTGGTGACTAAGAGGAAACTGGTGACCTTTCATGAGGGCAGAAGAGCCATGATGGCCAAAGCCACACTGTAGGATTAAAGAGGGGTGTGTGGTGAGCACGGAAGATTTTATCAGGATGTTACGAGGAAAGTGGTAGAATTATCTTAATTCCACTCTCTTGGAAGTCACCAACCTCGCCTGGCAATTGAGGGGAATAGTAAAATGAGAGTAACTTTGTAAGGACAGGAAGAGTGCAACAGATCTATAAACTGAAAGACAGTCCCCCATACACCGTAAGGGATTCATTTTGAACACTAATAGTGAGGAGTGAAAGATGTCAAAGCAAGAGGTTACATATGAGACCAAGGACACGACTGATAGGTTCCAATTTTACGAGCTCCACATTGCGCATATAGATTACCGTTCACAGGTTATGGATGAATGTGTCTCCCCAGCTGCTCGGAACTGGCCATGAGCAGAACCCCAGGGCTGGATGAGCCGTGTTAGGTTCCAGCCCTGTGCTTGCCCGAGGAAGGTGGCTGATCTTCCCATGGACCAATGACCTTATCTCTTTGTTACCATCTTCCTTCTGTGGCCGTTTCTCAGAAACATCAGAGAAACAGACTGAGTATCTCTTCGCAAGGGCTCCTCGAGATGGAAGAAGAACCCAGACTCAGTACTGCCTTCAGCAAGGGGCCGGGAACAACAGTCCTCCTAAAACCTGCCTAAAAGATAGGAGTCTACACAAGTATGTCACGGATCTGAGAAGTACAGAAGGATATTTGGGATATCATCCAGGAGCTGCTAGGATGTGCTTATTGCCATTGCTGAGTTAGAATTGCTTCAGAGTAAAATATTAGGGAAGATATAATAAAGATTTGTCTACTTCTACAACCAAGAAGGGATTTAGAGAAGCCTCTATCTTGAAATCACATTCAAATGCTATAATCAATGTGGTTATTATTATTTTTTTATTAAAGTACAGTGCTAAGATTTACACTGTTATGTTACTTTTGCTGTACGGAAAACTGATTTAGTTATACATATATGTACATTCTTTTTTTTATTCTTTTCCATTATGGTTTATCACAGGATATTGAATAGAGTTCACTACACTACACAGTAAGACCTTGTTGTTTATCCATCCCATATATAATAGTTTGCATCTGCTAACCCCAAACTCCCACTCCATCCCTGCCCCAGCTCCCCTCCCCCTTGGCAACCACAAGTCTGTTCTCTATGTCTATGTGTCTGTTTCTGGTTCATAGATAAGTTCATTTGTGTCCTATTTTAGATTCCACACAAGTGATATCCTATGATATTTGTGTTTCCCTGTCTGACTTACTTCACTTAGTATGATAATCTCTAGGTCCATCCATGTTGCTGCAAATGGCATTATTACATTCTTTTTTATAGCTCAGTAATATTCCATTGTGTGTGTATCTCTCTATATATATGTATATATAAAATGTGGTTATTACTATTAATAGAAGTGGTGACAACGTATCTTCCCACTTGCTACTGTCTATCTAATTGAGAAATAGTGGGGATAAGGTACAATTTATCCTAGCTTAACAATGACTCAATTCATGAGAAAAAATGGTCATAGTAGGTTCATTTTAAATACCTAAACCCCCCAAATTCAAGGATTTACTTAGGTATACGTTACTCAAAATTAGATTCTAAAAAATATGAAACGTGGCTAGAGCACAAGTACAAAGGCAGCTAAAAATATAGCATAAAAGTAGAGATAATACTTCAGAAAAATGCATCAAAATTGAGCACAAGTTGAAGAAAGTCCCACTCAGCCCAAACATGGAGCCATAATTAAAGCTGGATGGGAACTTGGAGGCTCCTCTGACAGCGTCCTGGCTTTATAATTGAGGAAAGAAGCTCGAGGTGCCTGAGACCCCATTAAATGATGCAGATAAATCAAAGTCCCTTCAATAAATCAGTAGGGTACATTAAATTGACACCTTTTATAGTTTTATATTCATCAGTTAATTTTTAAAAAGATATCTAAGCTCAGTTTGAATGAAGCTTGACTCACAAGCAATAGAATTAGCCCATTTCATCACAAGAGTTAGAAGAATTTGTGAATAAGCATTCACACAGACTTATTTAAACTTGTATTGAGTGTGAAGAAATGCTGATTAATGAAAAAAAATCCCTTGAGAAGTTGTTTGTTATTTTCAGCATGGTTTTAAAAATTAACTTGCTTTCTCTGTTTACTAAAATCATCTCATAGTTCAATAAATTTTATGGACACTAATTAATACAGACTGCATTATTTTGGGAACTATTAAGAGATTTTTAGAATTTTAAGAATCTGTATTTGTTTATTATTCAAAGTGAGCATATTGCAAGGAGAAAACAGCTAGGAAGGGTATTTTTCTTAGTTATATACATTTTAGCTGTGTTCACAGTGCATATGTGACTGTTTTGAATATCGGTTTTATGAAAGCTAAGATCAGCGAATTTGAAATTTACGTGAACATTTCCATTAATATTTAACTAAAATCTATTCATTCCTTATAATGGGTGTGTTATATTTGAGTTGTATTTTACAGAAGTATAAGTATTGGGTTGGCCAAAAAGTGCCTCTGGTTTTTAAGTAAAAATAAAAGACACATTTTTCATTTTTGCCAAGAACCTTATTGGACAACGTATTCACCCTTTTGTTCCACTACATTCTACCATTTTTCAGGCAACTTCATAATTCCATCTTCCCAAAACTTTTTATTTTTTTGAGCAAGGAACTGTTCCAGGTGCCTTTTACATTCTTCCAGGGAATTGAATTTTTTTCCATTAAGAGAATTTTGTAAAGACCGAAATAAAAGGAAATCCGAAGGTGCAATGTCCGGTGAATACAGCGGATGAATCAGAACTTCCCAGCCAAGCTATAACAGTTCTTGCCTGGTCATCAAAGAAACATGCGGTCTTGCGTTATCCTGACGGAAGATTATGTGTTTTCTGTTGACTAATTCTGGACGCTTTCCATCGAGTGCTGCTTTCAGTTGGTCTAGTTGGGAGCAGTACTTTTGGAATGAATCGTTTGGTTTTCCGGAAGGCGCTCATAATAGAGGGCTCCCAATCCCACCATATACACAACATCACCTTCTTTGGATGAAGACCGGCCTTTGGTGTGATTGGTGGTGGTTCATTTTGCTTGCCCCACGATCTCTTCCGTTCCACATTATTGTACAGTATCCAGTTTTCACCGCTCGTCACAATTTGTTTTAAAAATGGAACGTTTTCATTATGTTTAAGTAGAGAGTCGCATGCGGAAATACAGTCAAGAAGGTTTTTTTTTTGCTTAACTCATGTGGAACCCAAACATCAAAGTGATGAACATAACCAAGCTGGTGCAAATGATTTTCAACACTTGATTTGGATATTTTGAGTATGTCGGCTGTCTCCCGCGTGGTATAACGTTCCTTGTTCTCAGTTAATGTCTCGATTTGATCACTATCAACTTCAACTGGTCTACCCGACCGTGAAGCATCATCCAGCGAGAAATCTCCAGCACGAAACTTTGCAAACCACTTTTGACAAGTTAGATCAGTCACAACACCTTCTCCATACACTGCACAAACCTTTTTTTGCATTTTGGTTGCGTTTTTACCTTTCTTGAAATAATAAAGCATAATATGCTGAAAATGATGCTTTTTTTCCTTCCATCTTCAATATTAAAATGGCTACACAAAATTCATCAATTTTGGTAAGTGTTTTTTTAAACACATGCTGATATGACAGCTGTCACATACAATCTAACAAAATTTTTTCGAATGAAGTTAAAGACAACTAAGTACTACTAGAGCCATCTTACAGAAAAAATGAATGAACCTTTTGGCCAAACGAATATTACACCATGTGGGTGAGTCTCTTGACCCTGATGTGTTAGCAATTATTTTAGAGGTATTTTGGAATCTTTAATAACAGAATTAGTTGACTTGTTTCCTATTTCACAGTAATACTCCAGTTGGATATGTGTGTGTGCTTAGATGTGACATACGCTCTGAAAGAGAGTTAATGTCTGTTCATTCATTCATTTTGCAGGAAAAAGCTCTTATGACAATTGATGTCCAACATTTCATGATTTGAAAACTTGAGAAGTTAGTAATATGTGCAATAGATACAAGGAGTTAATATTCATCTGGTGATAAAGCTGCTAAAAAAACCCCAGTAAATCTGTTAATAAAAATACCAAGACTTAAAATGAAATCATGATATCACATCACTGGGTTCATATTTCTTCATAGTTTGAAGTTCTTTTTTATAAAATCACTACTAAAATCAAAGCTGTTTGGTGTTTCTTCCAAGAGTATTTAAAAGTAAGAATTATCTAATATTCCAGAAGCAACCCCAGTGAGGACCAGCGCAGACGAATACTCAGTAAAACTGCTGGGGCCCTGTGGACGGTTCTCTTGCTCCAGGAAATATTGTCCCCCTCGTCATCCCCCCACCTCCAGCCCAATGTCCAGGCCTCTGTGGTGGATCCACTGGGTGAACCATCACACTTGTCTGGCGAATTTACTTGGCGGACTAACTTCTCACCTACTGGGTTTTGCCAGCTCAGCTCTGGCCCAGCGCCTCTGGGGCTTCTCTGAAGGTGACCTGTGCTGACCCTCTCTCTGCCTGTTGCAGTGGCTCCTGATTTCAACTCCCTGGGCAGCTGCTGCCAGGCGGGCAGCCCCACGCTTGGGTCCTGCTCTTGGGCCCTCTCTCTGGTACCTCTGCTCCCACCCTGTCCTCTGCCCTGTGCTTTACGGATGCCCTTTACAGAGACCCCTGCAGCCGGCACTGCACCCCTCCCCTCACCCCTACTCTGCACATCCAAGGCCCCAGGGCCCCTCCCCTTACACCAACGAAGGCCCATTGGGTCACCTCGTAATCGAGTCTCCCTTTAGGTTTTGCGGGGGGACACCTGTCAACTCCCTGTATTGTAGCGTGTGGAAGTTCAGGTTGACCAAATAGAAGATGTCATGGTTCCCATTTGAGGGCCAAAATACAGTTCTCATTACCTGTATATGTGGGAGGAGATGAGCTCCACGTCCTACTCCTCTGCCCTTTTGATCGCCTCCCCCCTATTACCTGGAGAGGTGGGGACAATCGAGGTGTAGGGAGGGTAAGACAGGCCACCAGGTGGTGAGAAGTAGGGCTGAGATTCGAGCGCAGAGGGTCAGAAGGTCCACGTGTGGGCCCTTAAGCCCTTACCTTACCCTTTGAGGGTAAGTGGGAGGGGTGGAATACTGAGGAGACCACTAACTAACTACTAACCCATTACAAGTCACCAGCAGGGCCTTACCTTCCCTTTTTAAAGTAGTTTTAGTAGGTTGTGAACTTACGCATACATTCCAAAAAGTAGGTGCGTTCTGTAAGAAGTCGTATATTTGAATATCTCATTTCCCTGTAGTAGGGAGAATGAAATGCATTGCAAACAGAAAGACAGAGCAGGCCTGGGGGAAACATTCAGAGAAAATGGCAGTTTTGCTCTTTCTGGCAGCCAATCAAAGACAGACTCACAAAGAAGACATAGGCCACCCTGGAGATATCGCCGAGCTGTACCCTTTCCTCTGTCCTGAGGATCTACCAGGGGAGCCTCAGAGCCGGACACTAGTGTTTATGAAGGTAGCGTTTTATAGAAGTGGTGTAAGAATCCTCGTTTTCCAAGTAGTGTCTGGCGTGTGCATCTTGTGGTTGCTGGGATAAGGCATGAGCACATTCATAAATGTGCAGAAGCTGCATTAAATTACATCACTGGACTTTTAGCCGGACAACTGGGGTAGAGAAGCTGATAGAGAGTGAATGTGTGTGTTGTGACAGCACTAGGACAGAGAAAGAAGAGTGACGGGTCCCACCAGTGCTTGTGTGGATGGCTGTGATGAGGATGTGAGGATGTTGAGATGAAGAGACGGATAAGCTTCTAGTAACGGTGGGACCCGTGTCAGCAGCGTGGCAGGCTTGCAGCTGCATTTTGTAAATGGTGGCGAAAATATTCCGCAGAGCTACGGAACATGAGTGTTCCAGCCAATTCATAATCTGTCCACAAAAGGTGCTCTCTACTACAATTTCCGTTCCACACACCCTCCCAGCTCCAACCCACCCCTTACAGCCACGCCAGGAAGAAATACCAGGGCTCAGTCCTGGGTTCTAATTCTCTTCTCTGACATTTGCACACTTAGACACATTGCCCTTTCCCTTGTGCCCGACTGCAGCATGCGTATAAATGAGAGACAGATCTACTTGTCTTCCTCCCCAATTGCCTTCCACTGAGTTTCATAGATTATGTCCTGTCACCGTGAGAGACATTTGGAGCTAAATCTTCCATCGCAACTGAAATGCCACAGCCATTTATCTCTCCTTGTGAAGGGTGTTTATTGCAGCGTCTCCACTCATGAAGTTTCAAGGGATTTTTAAAAATGTATTACAGTCTCCTCCACACCTCCAGTCGGCTGCTGATTTCTGACATCACGCTTCTCTCAAATCATCCCTCCATCTCCTTTGCTTCTACTTTTATTGAAAACCGGTTATTTCCTACCTGGACATCATACTCCTGTTACTGTGCTTCTCGGGGTCTGGGACGCTCGTACCCGTGCTGCCGAAACTGCACTCACGCAACTCTGTTTGATGGTTTCTAGTTCTTCCCTCCACACCTCTTGCAATGCTTCTTATTGCCGAATAAACCAAGACCAAGAGCTCAGTCCCTGCATCCAGGCTCTCATCACACCTCAGCTGCCCCGTTGTATGACTTCCGCCTTTTCTCTGCTAGTCTCAGGAAGGCTGTTGATTTCCTGATCAGTCTCAGCGCCTAGGACCGAGGCAGAGCGCATGCTCCGCGCCGCCCTCCTGCAAAAGATATCTCCTGCGTACACCACTTCCTGACCAGCTTGGGGAGACTGTCAAGTTCCCGGAGTGACTGAGGATGCAGCCTCCTGAGCCGCCACATCCTTCAACGCCAGTTTGAACTTTCCTCATAGGAAACGCTGTTATTGCTCGGATGCTATAACAAGGTACCATAGACTGGGTGGCTCGAACAACAGAAATGGATTTCTCTAGAAGTCTACGATCAAGGTGCCAGCTGAGTCTTCCTGGCTTGCAGACAGTGCCTTTTCGCTGTGTTCTCACACAGCAGAGACAGGTCTGCTCTCTTTGCCTCTTCTTGAGAAGACAGGAATCCAATCGTGGGGGCCTCGCTCTCCTGATCTTACTGAAGCCTAATTACCCTCCCACAGCCCCGCCTCCAAACACCATTACACTGGGGTTAGAGCTTCTGCATGTGTCTGAAGGGACACACATTCAGTCCATGTCACCTGGTCAGCTCCGGCTTGGATGCGTGGTCATCTGGGTGACTGCACATCTGCAGACTCTCAAGGAGCCGCAAAGGATGTTCGTAAAAAACACTGAGGGTTTCACTGCTTGATGAAGTGGTAGAATCATGTGCCGAGCCGCTTCTGAGGCTGCTGCACCTCGAAGGCTGCACCGTGTGGACCAAACCACATGCTGGCTCAAGGCCTGGAAAATAGAGAACATGGGAATGAAAGAACCTTTAGTTAACTTTTTTTTTGTTGTTTCTTTTTTTGCAGCTGCTTTGGGTCTTCGTTACTGCACGCGGGCTTTCTCTAGTTGCGGCGAGCGGGGGCTACTCTTTGTTGCGGTGCGCAGGCTTCTCTTGTTGCGGAGCACGGGCTCTAGGCCTGCAGGCTCAGTAGTTGCAGCACGTGGGCTCAGTTGCTTCTCGGCATGTGGGATTTTCCCAGACCAGGGATGGAACCCGTGTCCTCTGCATTGGCAGGCTGATTCTTAACCACTGCGCCACCAGGGAAGTCCCAAAACCTCTAATTAACTTTGTAAACCAGATATAATGGGTAGACTGTGGACGGTGAGGACAACATATCCAAATACATTTCATCTGGTGAAGCCTGGCCACCTTCCGACCAATTGCTTTGATCGACTTCATCCACATTTGTCTATGATTAATTTTCTTTTTCAAAAATTTTTATTGAAATACAGTTGATTTACAATGTTACATTAGTTTCAGGTGTACAACACGGTAATTCAGTTATATACATATATATATATTTCCCTTATAGGCTATTACAAGATATTGAGTATAGGTCCCTGTGCTATACAGTAGATCCTTGTTGTTTACCTATTTTATGTCTAGTAGTGTGTATCTATTAATCCCAGACTCCTAATTTATCTCCCCCCTGCCACCCCTCACCCTCCTCGATCCCCTTTGGTAACCATAAGTTTGTTTTCTATGTCTATGAATCTATTTCTGTTTTGTAAATAAGTTCATTTGTATCATTTTTTAGATTCGACAGATAAGTGATATCCTATGACATTTGTCTTTCTCTGTCTGATTTACTTCATTTAGTGTGATAATCTCTAGGTCCATCCATGTTGCTGTAAATGGCAATATTTCATTCTTTTTTATGGCTGAGTAGTATTCCAGTGTGTGTGTGTGTGTGTGTGTGTGTGTGTGTGTGTACATCTCCTTTATCCATTCATCTGTTGATGGACACTTATGATTACTTTTCCTCCATAGTACACAATACATAGAATACTTTCACGTGCTTTTGTTAGATTCATTTTAATTTTTCCAAATTATTTCTATTAATAAGTACCATTTTTAACTTTCTTATCTGTAATTGTTGTTTAAAAAAGGATCACTGTATTCCAGTGAGATAAAAATTAAACATTAGAGGTTTGTCTCCCATGTTGTTTCAGAAAATTAATATTTGAAGATTATGAGTCATAAACTAATTGCAAGCTCCCTACCTACTATTTTAGAAGTATTTGAACAACAGAAATGGTCTTCAAATTTATCAACTCTTGATCTCATGAATTCAGAGGGGAGTCTATGAAATAATGAAAAAGGAAAAATTTGATTTTTTAAAAAGAGAACAAAACTGGTAACTAAGTTAAGAAATTATTAGTTTTGTTTCTTGTATCAAGTTATTAATTAATCTTGACGTTCGCTATGTGTTCTTAAAAGACATCTTTTTCTCATCTGTGTTCTTCTTTTCTCGTTGGCCATTGTTGTAATTTTCTTTTGCCTGAGTCAGTTGAGAGGTGGCAAAGTTAGCCTGCCTTTCAGTTTACACATTTACTTGATAGGGTAAAGTCAATATTTTTGTCCTAGAAGGGAGCATGGGCTTTGCAGTCAAACGGTCAGGAGCCAAATTATTCAAGAAGAAGCGAGCTGTGCTCTGCAGGGGTGGGAGGAGGAAGTCAGCTGACAACTTGGTACTTAGGTTAGGAGGGACCAAGCCCGTGTTTCATCTCTCCATCTCTGTCTCTCATCTTTCTGCTGCAATTAGTAATGTTTGGATCCAGGCACCATCACCCCGCTCATTCCTAACACGATTCTGCAGCAATGTTCCCTTGCCGGCGTGGAGAGCGTGCCTTGTTTTCAAAGCTCCCTTGCAGCCCTCTCTCCTTTGATCCTCACAGCACCCCTGAGAGGCGGGCGGGAGGGAGAGTGACAGCCCCATCCTCACACATGAAGATCCCTCTCCAAGCTGCGGCGTCCCGGAGGACCCCTAGGCAATGTTGTCTTGTAACGGCCAGGTGAGCTTTGTTTTAAGAGCAGCCTGGGGAGAAACAAAAAGCAAAACGCCCGTGCTGGCCTGGCGCACCCCTGGCGCTCCCTGATGTGCTTTTCCCTTTTTCTCCTGGTGTCATGTTCGCCCCCCACCTTCAAAGGTTCCAGGCCTTCAGGCTGTTTCTCCCCTTCCCCCTCCAGATCTGCTCTGCAAAGAGATGATCACATCGCCCCTACGCCCGACACTCTGCCCCCCTCTCCTGCTTGCTGCTTTTCCCACCACGCCGACCACTTTGGGACGAACTATACATTTCACGTGTCTGTCGTCTGGCTGCCCCGCCGGAATGTCCGATCCTTGAGGGTCAGGCTTTCTGTCTGTTTTGTACGTGTCTCCCCGGCAACCGGAATAGTGCTAGCGAAGGGCAAGGTCAAGGCCGGCGGGAGTGGCCGGGTGCAGTCTGGGGGCAGGAGCGTCGGCGGGGGCTCCCCTGGGCGGCGGCGGGGGTGGGTCTCTCCTTCTCAGGGGCCGGAGGGAGGTGTCTGATGAGCCAGGCAAATACGGCTTGAGTTAGAGTCACCAACGGTCTGGCCGTAGGGATCAGCCCTTTACAGAAGCCCATGGGGCCCCGTAGCATAACATGTGGACCCTCGGGGCCCATGATCAGCTGAGTCTGGGGCAGCCCCTCAGCCCAGGGTCCTCCTTCCCGGGTGACCTGAAGAAAGTTGTGAGGGTCACTCCTGTCTATCTACCCACACCGGCACACGCGGGGCACCGCATTTGTCCAGTGAATGAAGGAACGAACGAATGAATAATAGATGGATGACGCCAGCCACTTTTATGTTAAAGTCCATCGATGTTGTGGGAAAGCTTTATCCTTAATTGTGGAGGGAAAGCCTCCATCAGGCCAAGTCAGTAAGTAAAGGAGGGCTGTTTGGAGTCCGGGAGGCCAGCTCAGGTGTCCGATCACATCTGCCTTCACGGGGTCAAACGTGGTGCTGTGCCAGCGCGCGTCACAGCTCCCCGGCTGAAGAGCTCGTCTGATTCTGGGGCGCTGCTCCCCCCCTCTTTGCTGTCATAGCCCCACCCCGGCCAGGAGCTCCGGCTCTGGGGGCTGTAATTTACACACAGCAGTTCAGGGTGTGTCTGCAGAACTGCTCGCCTGCAGGGTCAAGATGCAAGTTTAATCTGCTCTAACCTTCAGAAGAGACATATACTCATATATGACACTGGGAATACATTAGTCACCAGCTGTCCTTCTTCTGAGATCAGTCATTAGACCCCCTGGTTAGCCTAATCGGGTGAATCAGGCAGGTTTGGGGAAAAACCGGATAATTTTAATGAGCTAAATTTAGAAACAAGTCATTTTTTGTAGCTTAGAAATAGTGAAAGTTGGTGTCTGTCTACCAGCCTTTCACCTCAGAAGCTACAAGAACATCATAAGAAATAATGAATAGAAAGAAATATATCCTGCTTCTAATTGGGGAAAAAATGACTTTTATTTCAGCTCTTTTGCATGCCTATCTGCCTAAATATAAGCATATTTATCTTTCATATTATCTCTTCAGTGTCCCCGCTATGATCTTAAATTAAAAATATATATATATATTCCTGATTTTAATCCAACCCACAAAATAAATGTGGGTTGTATAATATGTAATAAGGTACATATACACACATACACGTATATGTATGCATTTCTAGGTGTACATTTGTACATACAAGTATGTTGGCATATATATATATATGATGCACTCATGGTAAACCAGTTCGGCCGTGATGTGTCCTGCATCCGCTGTCGCTGGCTCATCTATCCTCCCCGTGAACCGTGGCTCTCATCCCCAGGGACCCAAAAACAGTCTGCAACAGGACCTCGTACGGAGAGATCCTTATCCACTAGCCTCTGCTGATTTCAATACATTCTTAAAATCTGAAAAAAACTCAAGACAACAAAGAAATTTATTTTTGAAAGTGGAGTTTCATGCAGCGATTAGATAGGTGAGTTGTTTTGGGCCCAAGGCATTTTTGCAACATACACCAGGCAAAGGAGCCTTCTTGATTCTGCTTGCAAATGACTTGACAATAGTCTTGAAGGCCTTGCTCTTCCTCTCCCTCTTAACGCCTTCTTCCATCCATCCAACACACACATTCCACGTGGAAGGTCCGGTGCTAGGAACTGTGGGACACGCTTTAAGGCCTAAGCCACATACCCCAAATTCTGCAGTATGGATTTGCCACATGAATAGTTTAGGCCACTCTGCAGATGCCATGGGGTTCCAGGAGAAAGGCTGCTCTGGTCCAAAGGATCAGGGGAGCATTCTGGGAGGAGGTGGCATCTGTCTGAACCAGCAGCGAGGTCATCAAAGATAAGTAGAAGTCCAGTCGGGGGAGGAGAAGGCGTGGGAATTCTAGGCAAAGGGAAGACGTGATGAAAAGCACACAAGTGAGAGAGTGAATAGGTGTTTGAGACAAGGCAGGTTTTCACGTTTACGTGAGATAGACAAGGCAAGTTTTCACATTTACGTGAGATCTAGGAAGATTGGTGGACAGATTGCGGACAGCCCCAGAGGTGGGCTGGGGGACTTAGGATTCGTGTATCGACTGATGAGGCGATATTTGAAAGAATGAGAGAAGAGAATAACTGAGAGCAGCATCTTGATAGCTTTTACCCACATTTTAATGACCAGCCCTAGATTTTACTATTGTTTCTGTTTTAGGTGACTCTACACCAGCAGTTCTCAACCAGGTCGAGGATATTGTTAGAAGCGCAGGGGCGGGGCGGCGTGCGGTGCTCCTGGGCGAGCCCAGGAAAGCTGGTGAGCATCCTGCAGCACACAGGACGACCCCACAGCAGAGTGATCTGGACCAAAATGTCAGTAGTGCAGAGGCTGAAAAACCCTGCTCTGTGTTTGCCAAGGGAAAATCCCTTCAACGTCTTGTCTAGTCAGACAAACACTGTCTCTCAAAGGCTCTCATCTCCTACGACAAGTGAAAAATAGAAATCCTTTCAGAAGCAAACAAACTCTCCTACCAGGGCCTCCAACTCTTCCCTCACATTTCCCTGAAAAAAACAACAAAAAACAAAACTAAATACTCAATGTGAGAATGCCAGTTTTACATAGACCATTTAGAATTACTTGATTTTTTTTCTTTTTATTTTGATGACAGTATATGACATAAAGTTTGTCATTCTAAGTGTACAATTCAGTGGCATTAAGTACATTCACAGTGTTGGACAACCATCACCACTGTCCAGTTCTAGAACCTTTTCATCACCCCAAGCTGGAATTCTCTACCCGTTACTTAAGTAACTCCCATTGTTCCCTTCCCCACCTCCCTGCTACTCATTCTTCTACTTTCCTTTTTTTTTTAATTTATTTTTTGTTGAAGTATAGTTGATAGTAATGTTGTCATTGTTCTACTTTCTGTCACTATAAACTTGGCTATTCCAGGGACCTCATATAAGTGGAATCATACAGTATTTGTCCTATTGTGTCTGGCTTGTTTCACTTGGCATATGTTTTCAAGGTTCATCCATTTGCAACATGTATCAGAATCTCGTTACTTTTTATCTCTGAATAATATTCCGTTGTAGGTATATTCCACATTTTGTGTGTATATTCATCTGTCGATAGACTTCTGGGCTATTTCCACTTTGGGATAATTGTGAATAATGGTGCTATGATTGTGAATAATGCTGCTGCTTCCTTTTATTTTGGATTCGTAGGAGTTATTAATAGCAAATTATATAAATATTGGTGTAAAGAAGTAACAAAAAAAAAAAATGAATGCCAGTTTTGTACCAAATAGTTTACACTAAAGCAAGCAAACACCCATCTTTTTTCAAGTAATTCCAGTTTAACGCGTGTATGTGAAACCACCGAGGGAGACCAGGAAGGAGTTCACACGTGGTCACATTCGTCCAGGGTGTTCGCAGATGCACAAGGTGAATGAAGAGCACATCTGTGTGCTTCCTGCTGACGATCCCCTTGCCTGATCACCAGTGCATTGCCCAGGCTCCTAGTGATTCTGCACTTGGAAATAAGATTTTATTTTGGTAACTTTCCTCAATAGATGCCTTCTTAATTCATTGTGATCAAATTAGGATAAGGAAATGTGAAAGAGTCAAAATATTCATGAACCCCTTGACAAGTAGCCTGTATACTGGGATGTCATTTTTGTAAATGTGTCTCCTTGTTGATTATCTATTTTATATATAGTAGTGTATACATGATTTTTCTGTTGATTCCAAGTCCCATTTGCTTTATATCATTTTCCAGCTGCCCCTCTCCCAAAAAACTGTTGAACTGGGCCAGTTTTGTCTTCTTGCTCTATGAAGAGACCATCTTTTCTCCATTGTATATCCTTGCCTCCTTTGTCGTAGATTAATTGATCATAGGTATATGGGTTTATTTCTGGGCTGTCTATCCTGTTTCATTGCTATATGTGTCTGGTTTTGTGCCAGTACCATACTCTTTTGATTACTGTAGCTTTTTAGTATAGTTTGAAGTCAGGAAGCCTGATTTCTCCAACTCCATTCTTCTTTCTCAAGATTGTTTTGGCTATTTGGGGTCTTTTGTGTTTCTGTACAATTTTTAAGATTTTTGTTCTAGTTCTGTGAAAACTGCCATTGGTATTATGATAAGGATTGCATTGAATCTATAGATTGCCTTGGGTAGTATGGTCATTTTAACAATATTGATTCTGCCAATCCAAGAACACGGAATATCTTTCCATCTGTTTGCGTCATCTTTGATTTCTTTCATCAGTGTCTTATAGTTTTCAGAGTACAGGTTTTTTGCCTCCTTAGGTGGGTTTATTCCTAATTATTTTATTCCTTTGATGCAATGGTAAATGAGATTGTTTCCTCAATTTCTCTTTTTGATCTTTCACTTTTAGTGTATAGGAGTGCAACAGATTTCTGTGTATTAATTTTTTATCCTTCCACTTTACCAAATTCATTGATGAGCTCTAGTAGTTTCCGGTGAAATCTTTAGGATTTTCTATGTATGGTGTCATGTCACCTACAACGAATGACAGTTTCACTTCTTCTTTTCCAGTTCAGATACATTTTATTTCTTTTTCTTGTCTGATAGCTATGGCTAGGACTTCCAAAGCTATGTTGCGTAAAAGTAGTGAGAGTGGGCATCCTTGTCTTGTTCCTAGGATAAAAGACTTAGTTTTTTAAAGTAGAGACTCTAAAGAGAATCCTCTGGAAGATGTTTGGAGGACCTAGGCATTGATGTTTATGATTTGAGGAACCTGGTTCTGGGTAACATGGTACCTGTCAAGGGTTCTACACAAAATCACCCCACTGAACATAAACCACCTCTTGGTAAAATGGCCAAGACACAATTAAATTCTACCCTCTTCACTTAAGGAAAGTTTGGAATTGACCTTCTGCTGCAAGATCCCAATGTCCTTGCTTTTTTTATGTGGAAATAGGATTGTCCTACTGTGTGGAAAGCCAAAGCAAACCCTATAATCTTTTCTTGAAATGCATGTATAACTTCCATTAAGACATTTCCCCAATAATACTTCAGCATCATTATTTTTTGTGAATGGCTCTTGAATGGAATGAAGAAAAATGTTGAGTTTTCTGTTGATTCCAAGTCCCATTTGCTTTACATCATTTTCCAGCTGCCCCTCTCCCAAAAAACTGTAAAACTGAGCCAGTTTTGTCTTCTTGCTCTATGACCATAAATTGTGTAAATTTTTTATAAAGTCATCACCATATTTCAGTCAACCTCAATTTCAAATATGTAAATAACCCCCAAACTCAGGACCATGTTAAATGTCTTTTTTTTGAAAGTAGAGTGCAATATAAATTTTCTACAAGCATTGTAGGCATGGACATAGGTCAAGGGTGTTAAAGTACATGTTGTGGTTTCTTTCCTCTCCATCATTAACTACAATGACTATTGTTTGTTTATATATTAAAATGCTCTCTCCAGCAAGCATGGAGGCAACCTCAGAATCCTCCCAACATTCAACTCCAGTCTGATGCTCAGTTAACCAGAATTATTACATTGAGATGAAACCTCTTACTGCAGGTGTAACGATTCCAGAATGTAGGGAATCCCTTTCTGCTTCACGATCCAGCTCATAAAGCACTGCTTCAATCATATTGGTTGAGACTTTTTTTCCCCTTTCAGTTTCTAGTAGCAGATTACCATCTGCTGTCTAGGAAGCAAAACTGCTGTCTCTTCATAGATCACAAAATAAGAAATATATTTTCTCATCAATAAAATTTCAGGGTTTTTTTTTCAGTGTGAACAAAGTAATTTTACCAACAATGTATTGTGGTAGTAACAATTTATAACAATACATTGAGTGAATTATTATTATGTTTCTGACATTGTGCTAAGTGTCATACAGGTATTTCCTCACTTTATCTTTGCAACATCTCTATGAAGTAAGTACCGTTACTACACAGATGAGAACACTGAGGTGTAGGGAGATTAGGTTATTTGACCAGTAATGCCTGGAGGTCCAGCCTCAGTCCGTATGCCCCGCATTTGAACAACTACATTGCACTCGAACAACTGCACTGCACTCAGGGTGTGCTGCCTTCTCGTATTGGCTCACAAGAGCCCACCAAAGAATTTTCAGGAATTTTGTACTTTGGCCACTATTAAAAATTAAATTATATAAACTTAAAATTAAGTAAATTACATTAAAAATAAAGGCAATAAATACTCAGGGTCCATCCATCACGTCCTAATTATGTACCACACCTTACTATTATAACTCTCGATGTTATTTACATCCATCGTGCCTTTCTGGTGGACAGACAGTATGACAGTGTATTGCTGCACTTTTCTCCCCAGCTCTGCATTCAGGGGCATTACATAGGTAGCTTGCAGTCAGCCAAGGATGGAGAGTTTACGCCACGGAAAATGGCAAATGCTACCAAGCAGGGTTCTGTTTAGTTGTGTTTTGTCTGAGAGCCAGTTGTTAAACACGCACCACTGACCACGCTGGTGGGCGTGTTCATGTTGTGTTTGTCGTTGCATTTGGCTCCATTGGGTTCCTCACTATTCACATAATTTGGAGTGAGTTGAGATTTGGGTAGATGTGTCTAATCAGAAAGTGAGAAGAGTGATGGGCCTCATTACAATGTTACTAACGAAACGGCCCTGAATTTTAAGAACAGAATACGCATTAGATGACAAATAGGAAAATAGAAAATGGGTCTTCTGGACATAAACTGATGATTATATGACTCTCAGGTAAGTATCTGCAATTTAGAGTGTATTTATTAGAGCAAAACTAGAGGAGATTTGCACTTTTTTGTGTGTGTATCTATATGTACATTTTTATGTATATATCCATTTTTATACAAGCATGATGATGTATTTTATAATCTCTAGCTACCCCCAGTGTCTGGGACCACTGTCCATACCAGATAATCTATTGTTTCAATTACTAAGTGAAAGTTTTTCAAAACAGGGCCATGTCTTTTTTTTTTTATTTTATTTTTATTGGAGTATAGTTGCTTTACAATATTGTGTTAGTTTCTTTTCTTTTTTTAATTTTTATTGGAGTATAGTTGCTTTACAATATTGTGTTAGTTTATACTGTACAGCAAAGTGAATCAGCTATACGTACACATATAGCCCCTCTTTTATGGATTTCCTTCCCATTTAGGTCACCACAGTGTATTAAGTAGAAGTCCCTGTGCTATACAGTAGGTTCTCATTAGTTATCTATTTTATACAGAGTATCAATAGTGGATATATGTCAATCCCAATCTCCCAATTCATCCCACCCAGGGCCATGTCTTTTTATCTTTATATTTCCATCCTCCTATTCTACCCTTTGTCTTGGGATAATGTGTTGAAGTTTGTAGGTGCTGATAAATAATTGTGAAATTTATCTGGTCTTAAGATTCATAGCAGGTATTCTCTTTATAAATGCTGTTATATATTCTATTTCCTGGAAGTCTGCTAGAATATGGAACTAAGTGGAAAATTTGCATATTTTAGTTCTCACCTAGGGTTGCCACATATTGTTTTAGTTCACTTTTTATGTGAACTTTCAGATGAACAATTCAGCACTTCTTGGGGTCAATATAAGATAAAATTTTCAAAATTTTCAAATTATGTCACTATTCATTAATTTGTTCATTCGTTCAATGAATTTTTTACCAAGTACAATAATAATATAAACATAATAATGACCTTTTACTATATTTCAGGTCCTAATATATGCACTTTACCTGCTCTGTCTTATACAAAATGTGCAACAACTTTATGAAGTAGATGTGATTATTCTCATTTAAAAGATAAGAAAACTCTTGTTTGGACAGTTCAAGTTACTTGTCCAGATCTAATTCCAGATAAATGTTTCTTAATTCTAAGCTTTTGTATTTAACACCTGTGCTAGATGCAATGTGGAACGTTAGAGACACATGTAACACAGTTATGAATGCTGAAGAACTTTCACCCTCATTGGAGAAAAGACCCATGGGAATGGTTACACTAAAAAGATGGGTATATATCCATTGAGCCCCCCAAAGACACCACATATAAAATGCAGAAATAAAGAGTTTGCCTCTCAGTTTGTATTACTGGGTTTCCTTTACAATTTCCTTTTGCCAGTCTAAAACATTCATGTTTATAATCCTGACAAAGCAAATGTGAGAAGTCATCATATAAGTTTTGTTGCTACCTGTAATATTTGGAGAATACACTACAGATTGGATTAATGTGCTAAGTAGAAACTGATCATACATATCACAGACAGCAAGTTCTCTGAGAGCTCCTGACCATTTCTCCAAACACCAATTCTCTGAATAAGGCATCAGTATCGAACACCCCATTAACTCTTCTCCTGCGGACACGACTGATTGAACTCCTTTGTTTCTTATGCTTCTTATACAGTATGCTGCAAGGTTCTCGTCAAATCAGTTCACAAAATAGACCTCTGTATTCCCTGCAGAAATAAACAAAACAATACTCTGTAAGAGGAAATCAGTGAATAAATTCCGTAATCATTCAGAAATATTCTCTACCATCTTTGCTGTGACTAAAGACACAAACCATAACTTAATAACATAACTTATAATAATATTGAACACAAATTATATCACTTTCATTTTTCATGAATTATACTTTTTAGTGTATATTTTTATCTTACAACCTAAGAAAAAACACCAACATTTGAAAAAGGATAGCTATAGACCAAAAATTTGTGAGAAATTAACTTCATACCACTTTATATAGCTGGTATTCTCTTTATAAATGTTGTTCTATATTCTATTTATTGGAAGTCTGTTAGAATATGAAACTGACTGGAAATTTTGCATGTTTTAGTTCTCACCTAACATTGCTAAATTATGTTTTAGCTCACTTTTTATATGAGGCTGATTCCAAGGACTTAAAAGTAATTTTTCTGGGTGAGTTTTAACTATTTTATGGCCGTCCAAGAGGAACAAGCTTTAGGTATTTTCCAGGAAGATGGATTTGATGGATAGTCCACCCAATGCCTTGTGCAATAAAAAAGACACACTTTCCTCCAGATCCTTTTTCCCCATGTTTAGAAATCATTGTAATATACTGGTTTTCTTTTTAAATTTTCCCTACTGAGATTTTATATCATTTTTTTCTTTACAGGCATATTTTGTTTTGTCACCTTGAGGGCTTTATAATAGCTGCTTTAAAATCCTTGTCTTACAATCTCAACATTTGGGTCATCTCGGGGTTGACATCTGTTGACTATTTTCCCCTTGGAAATGGGTCGTGCTTTCTTTGCTTTTTCTCACATAATTTTGAGTTGTATCCGGGACCTCATGAGTGTTATGTTGCAGAGGCTCCGGATTCCATCGTGTTCCTCCAAAGGGCACTGAGGGTTTTGTGTCAGCAGGTGATTCTCTGGGTTAGCTACACACTGCCAGCTGTCTCGCCCCCAGTCCTGGCAGCCCACTTTGCTCCGAGTGTGTCCTGCACACGCAACTTCAGGGCTTAGGAAGAGTCTGGGAAGAAGCTGCACACACCTTGGGGTCCCCTTCTCAGACCCTCACTTTGTCTCCAGCGGTTCCTTCCACCAGTGGCCCCAGTGACACTCAGAGTAAAACCTCAAACACCTGAAACTCAGTCCATTCTGGTTGCTTCGTCCAAGTCTTTACTCCCTTCAAAATATTCCTACTTTTGTTCACTCTTCAGAGTCTTCAGGTAGTTGTTCTTTTTGTATTTTGATCAGAATTTATAGTTATTTGTAAAAGGTTCAGTTAGGACCTTGTTCCTCCTACCAGAAGGGGAAACGCCTATATTGACTTTATGGAACAAAACATTTTACTGCCATTTACCAGAAGCATTGCCATAACATGTAAATTCAGGAAGGCTGTGATTCACACGCCTCCCTGAGGGTCAGGCAGTTACAGCCATCTGTCTGTAGCAACCCTGAGAGTACAAGCATATTATGTCGCAAGCACAAGGTTACTTTGACACCGTCATACCAGTGAGCGTATGGGTGACATTTTGCACAAACTCTAAGGCTAGGTCTTACTTTTGTCCCTGGTCCTTACCTTCACTGAAGTACTCACCTAAAGCACCCAGACTGATGGGAAATCAACTGTGATCCCAAGTAACTGCAGAGAGAGTTTTTCCATCACTTTCCAAATAATCCATCGCAATGCTTACTATAGGATTGCTGAGAAAATCTAACTTAAACTGGCTGCCTGCCTGTCCCAGCATAGTGTTCACTGATTAATTTCTATAAAAGTATCATAATTCCCATTCGTTTTGTAAAAACAGTCTTGTGATTGTGAACGTCTGATGATGAAGACCAGCTAGGTACTTATCACTTGAGTCAAAACTTCTATCTATCTTGAAAAGACCCTCTTAAACTGCATTTATCCATTCTTCCAACTTTCTTTACTACTATGTTATGAACAGGCCCTCATCCTTATTCTGTCATAGATACACCGTGTCACTCTCTCTCCAGATCTTTGTAACAAAACACTTGGGCTATTGAAAGAAATACCTCTGGATTTCTACATTCTTTTTGTTTATTTGTTTGTTTATTTGTTTTGTTTTTTATCACTTTATATCATATTCTTTACTTTTTTAAATTCATTTTTATTGGAGTATAGTTCCTTTACAATGTTGTATTCGTTTCTGCTGTACAGAAAAGTGAATCAGCTATACGTATACATGTATTCTCTCTTTTTTGGATTTCCTTCCCATTTAGGTCACCACAGAGCACTGAGTAGAGTTCCCTGTGCTATACAGTAGGTTCTCATTAGTTGTCTATTGTATACATAGTAGTGTATATATGTCAATCCCAATCTCCCAATTCATCCCACCCACCCCCTCCTAGGTATCCATACGTTTGTTCTCTACGTGTGTCTCTATTTCTGCTTTGCAAATTAGTTCATCTGTATCATTTTTCTAGATTCCACATATAAACGATATTATACGATATTTGTTTTTCTCTTTCTGCTGGAGAGGGTGTGGAGAAAAGGGAACCCTCTTACACTGTTGGTGGGAATGTAAATTGGTACAGCCACTATGGAGAACAGTACTGAGGTTCCTTAAAAAACTAAAAATAGAACTATCATATGACCCAGCAATCCCACTCCTGGGCATATACCCTGAGAAAACCATAATTCAAAAAGATACATGCACCCCAATGTTCACTGCAGCACTATTTACAATAGCTAGGACATGGAAGCAACCTAAATGTCCATCGACAGACGAATGGATAAAGAAGATGTGGCACATGTATACAGTGGAATATTATTCAGCCATAAAAGGGAACGAAACTGTGCCATTTGCGGAGACGTGGATGGACCTAGAGACTGTTGTATGGGGTGAAGTGAGTCTACATTCTTTCTTATTTTTATTCCTCCCAGAACTGTAGTGCCATATTTCTTACATGCGGTCTTTATTCACCATAAACCCATAGCTCTTTCTCTGCCAATATTACACCTGATTACTCCTTCAAAACCACATAAGTATGAAAATGCTCCTTCTTTCATTTATATACTGGATGCTAATTAAACACTGAATCCCAGTACTTAGTTCCTAAATGATGTCAAACTCATATGCCCACTTGTTTTGATAACAGGTTAACTCTGTACATTACTGCAATTACTATGAAACATTTAAGGGATATTCAAATCAAATACAGCATAAAGTAAATGTATTAAAAAGATGCTGAAATTAAATACTTTTAGAAGATTGTTTTTGGCTCTTGGTTGTCAAGAGGTCCCTAATTGCTATCATATTACCTCTTGATTAATGCACACAAAGTACAAAAATATTTTTTTTAGTTTTTTTGTTGAAGTATAGTTGATGTACAATATATGTTACAGGTCTGTAATATAGTGATTCAAAATTTTTTAAGGTTATACTCCATTTATAGTTATTATAAAATACTGGCTATATTCCCTGTGTTGTACAATATATTCTTGTAGCTTATAAATTTTATACCCAATAGTTTGTATCTCTTAATCCTCTACTACTATAATGCCCCTCCCCTCCCCTCCCCCCCGGTAACCTAGTTTGTTCTCCGTACCTGTGAGTCTGCTTCTTTTTTATTATATTCACTAGTTTGTTGTATTTTTTAGATTCCACATATAAGTAATAATATACAGTATTTGTCTTTCTCTGACTTATTTCACTTAGCATAATGCCGTCCAACTCCATCCATGTTGCAGCAAATGGCATTATTTCATTCTTTTTTATGGCTGAGTAATATTCCATTGTATATATACATACATATATATATTTACATCTTCTTTATCCATTCATCTGTTGATGGACACTTAGGCTGCTCCCATATCTCAGCTATTGTAAATAGGGCTGCTATGAATATTGGGCTACGTGTATCTGTTCAAATTGGTGGTTTCGGTTTTTTTATATATACCCAGGAGTGGAATTGCTGGGTCTTTTGGTATTTCTATTTTTAGCTTTTTGAGTACAAAAATAATTTTAATCACAACTAACTCAAGAATAGAATAAACTAGATTCCATAAACTGGAGATTACCACACATCATAAAGCAAGGGTTCATTAGAGATCAGGCTGAAAAGTTTCCTGAGCGGGGAGGGTCAACTCTAAGAAATGACACTTGGAAGTTACTGGGGTGTAGAATTGAGCCTGACGTGAGGCGTGGACATCATCTGTTGAAGGGATTTCCCGAAAGAGAGTGAAACAGCTTTCTCTCTTTGTAAGTTCATTGACAAAATAGCTGGAAAGTATTCCCTCTGCCTTCGGGGCTAGGTAGCAATAGCCATGATCACAAGAAGAATTAACAACTGTGATCCACTGAGTGGGTGCCACAGGCAGACACCGGCCCATGTGTATGGCTGGACAACCTGTAAACGGTTGTCATCATCTGCATTTTCAGAGGAAGAACCCGACCCTCAGAGACATTGTGTAGTTCATCCAAGGCCACGCTGACGGAGGTGGCAGAGCTGGAATGACAGCGTACAGCCACCTAAGTCTCAGGCGTGGATGTGACTCAGGCCCCTACACTTTGGGGGGATGAGCTCATCCAATGAGAACAGACCTTGTGAGCTCTCCCTGGAAAGATTGCATCATGGATGTGAAAAGCCTTCCAGAGAATCCTGTGGAGGCGCAAGGCATCGTTTTTTTCTTGTTTGCTTATTTGTCTTTGTTTTTCCCCTTTTCTCTCCTCGCACTTGGTAAATAGGTGAGTCATCCTGAAAATGTGCACTTCTCTTCAGTTTATTCATCTCTAAATCTATTCCAAAATGAAACGTACTCTTCAAAAACTGAAGACAGTATAAAAATAGTAGAATTCAGATAAAATAAACCTTTATAATTCACACGCTATGTATCAGTCTGTATTTTCTATTAATCTAACTTTCTGTGATGATTCACTGTAACACAAAACATGGGAATCAACTGATAAACTTTCCTCAAGTCTCCACTTTCAAGGGATGCAAAATTGTAAGGATAGAAGTAAAGGTCCTCAACATAGAAAACAAACTTATGGTTACCAAAGGGGAAGAGGGGAAGGGATAAATTAGGAGTTTGGGATTAACAGATACGTACTACTATATATAAAATAGATACACAACAACCTCCTACAGTATTGCACAGGGAACTATACTCAGTATCTTGTAATAACCTATAATGGCAAAGAATCTGAAAAATGATATATATGTATAACTGAATCACTTTGCTGAAACCGACACAACATTGTAAATCAACCACATTTCAATAAAAAAAAAAAGATGTAAGGTCCTACAAAAAAAATCCTGCCAAGTACATACTTAAAAAAATAAAACAAACTGTGAAGCAATCAGTTGTATAGAAATAATGTCCCTAACCTTTCCTTAAATTACATGAAGGTTGTGACATTTCATGGCCACTGGCACAGCTAAATATAAACAGACTATGTTGGGCTGCCCCCCCTGTGCTTTTGCTGACTGACACGACAATTAAGGGAACAAGTTTCCTTTGTAAATTACAGCTCCACACAGCTTTGAATAAGCAGAGAGTGTACATTAGAAATATTTTTAGCTTGACATGAACCTTTCCAAAGCCTCCTCATTAAGCATTTAAGCCCAAGGAACTATAATTTGCAACTGCCAAAATAACTGGGAAATCATACCTTTGGTGGGATCAATCTTAAACTAAAACTATTGTTTGGAAAGCCTCATGGAGAGGCTTTATTATTCTTCAACATCCTCTTAAACAGAAGGCCACTTCTAACACTGCCCACTTGGTGAGCAATGCAGACGCACTGTTTATATGCAGGGAGTGTATGCAATGAATGTGGAAGCACATACAAGGGAAAAGAATGGCTGTGAACATCAGTCCTCCGTAACTAAAGAGAAAGACTCCAGTCTTGTCCTGCTGAATTCCACAGTGGAGCAGCCCGTTTCCATGAGTCAGATGTGGTCCTGGCTGTGGCAGTTCAGCTCTCGGCATCACAGGGAGAGGCCTCATTAGAATACCGTCTCACTTACTATCTGACCCCAAAGCTCTTGCATCTTTGTAAATGTGCGGTATCTCTAGAAGAATGATACCATAATGGGGTTTGATGCACAATATTTCTCTGCAGTTCATACTTCAAATATTGTTATATGAAGGTAAATTCTTTGTCCAGTTGAAATGCTAAGAGCTTTCAGATGCAAACATCGGTTGCTTTTAATGAGGATTTTTCAGGGCCATTTGCATATATGAGTTTAAAATAACTATCATCTAGCTACCATTGTCATAACAAGTCATGTTTTGGTCACTCACTGGTGCAATTACCCAGATCAATCTTCTGCGAGTATCTTTAGAGAGTTTTGTATTTGTGCAATTTTAAATAAATAATCAGATGAAAGTGATGTTGTTTATTTCAATATTATTTTATTGGAATGTATTTAAGTTCTTAATTATTGTTCTGATTCATTTCAATCCCAAACCAAGAGTTTCAGCAGCACAGTGAGTGGCACAAAATGGGTTTTCAGTAAAACTTTGTTGATGACTGTCACGTACGAGTCATGCCTGTGGGCGTCAGGCAGTGCGTGCATTGATCACTGAGTCACCAACAGCGCTAACATCATACCCATTCTGCTCAGATGAAGAGACGGAGGGTCAGTGAGGTTAGGTAACCTAGCCCAAGGTGACACAGTACAAAGTATCAGAGTTGTATTTGGAGCCAGCCAGTCTGGCTCTGGGCCCTTCTCTTAACACCAACACGATGTGGATAAATACATCCTTGTTCAATGAGCAAATAAATAAGTGAATGATCCTCCACTGCTTAGAGGAAGACATCAAACTACAATAGAATATGTATGACAGTAAAGTAATGAGGCTTGTCGTCCAACAAATGCTACACCCCGTTGGTTTCGTTTGCATACAGGTTCAGAATAGGCCCCTGGGATTCTCATCTTGTACTAATGGCACCACCGATTCTCAAAACAGTTGCGGCGCTATCCTTGGAGGCTGACTTCAGTGTATAAGCCACAAATGCACACCACTTAGCCTAATGGCTTTATATCCCCCCCTTATTTCTTAACCAAAGAGGCCCGGCCTGCATGATCATGCACATTCCTCACCAGAGTTGGCTCTGGATGACATTTGGCTGTAAAAAGAGCCAAATCCATCTTCCAAGGGTGAAAACATGCCAAGAGGCAAAGTGTTCATAGGGATTCTGTCGTGGTTTATTTTAATCAGTTCCAAAATCGTTCTGAGTAACAAAGGCATTGCTCTAAAGGTTTAGTCCGCTAAGTTGGAAGCCCTGATGGGGATCCTGCTTATTTGGATAAGTGAGTTATTCAAGAAGAGCAGAGTGGGCCTCATTCTTTTAAAATCCAAGTTGAAAACCTCTGCCTTGCTCTAGGTTTGCTCCCTCTAGAAAATAAGGGATGGAGTAGAGAGAGACGAGGATAGCTACTCATTGTTTTCCTTCCAGGATGTTACAAGATTGAGGTCCCTGGGAAAATTCCTTGCCCTCCAACTGAGTCTTAATGGTGATGGTAGGAGGGAGGAGACAACAATTTAGTAAAAAAAAATGGGAGTGAAGGATTTTACCAGCAATAGGGAATGGGTGTTAGGCAAAACTTAGAAGTAGAAAGTTTGATTTTTGAACCCCTATGAGGCGCCCCCATCAGGCTCCCCTGATTTCATCTCCCAATGAGACGGCGCCCCCATTTCTCCCCGCATCTCAATTCTTGTTTACGCCGGATGTCAGAAAGGCACTAGCTAATGGCAGTTTGCCATGTGATTAACCGCTAATATTTGCATCACGCAAAGAAACTTTTAGAGAAGGAGAAAGCAGCCGAATTCTGCCACCGAGGAACGCCTCTATCCTCTGTACCCACTTTCTTCACCAGTGAATCAACGGAGACTTGTAAGCCACCTCTGAACTGCAGAGCTCCTTCCTCAGAGAGAGAAATAGCTTAGAAACAGCTATAGAAATTTAAATTAAACTTGCATGTATAACCAGAATAATACATCACAAGCAGCAACTATCTGAAGAGAACCTTGAACTTCTGGCACTGTATCTCTCTCCAGAAAAGCCAGGAAAGACAACCCCTGGTGAAAATCATCCGGTTTCAAAGGAAATGTCTGAAAGTAGTCTAGCACGTGTCTGGAAGGGGCCAAGGATACTGGGGCTGTGACATTTGCTGAGCCCTTGAAGGGCCAGTGTGGCCTCCTGGTATAGTGTCTTCATGAAAAGCTCTCAGGACGGCCTTTTAATATTGATAAGATTTACTAGTGAAAAAGATTGTAATACGGATAAACATTTACATTGATCAACGCTGATTCATTCATCACAAATGTACTTAGTTAACAAGATTAAAATTAACGTTTTCTTGTGCAATTTGGAATGAAGAAAGGGGTATTCTGATCTGGCTTTGTAACTCAGATAACCCTTCAGCCACCCCTCAAAGTCGATCTAACCCCAAAGGAAGATGGTTGGCAGGCAGCTTATAAAAACATCCTTTCTGACTTCAGATACCTGATAGACAAGGTTAAACATGTTTATCTGAGTCTGCTCCGCTGTCAGACAGCCAACCATGTATTGACTGAAAGAAAAAAGAAGAGTAGTCCAGTTTAACTAGCCAGATACCCAACAGAATTTGAAATTTGAATTGTGGAATCTAAATGTTCCCAGAGCAATCATTAAATACTCAAGTAAATGGAAAAGCAGTGATCCCAGATCAGTGCTGTTAAAATGCATAAGAAGACGAGGCAGCCACTTCCAGGTTCCTCCAGAGTCAGTGTCCTTAAACAGGTCTGTGGGGAATACAGGTGAGTCATGAGTTCATGCCATGGGGCTCCATACTGGCACGTGAACAGGAGTTGGCACCGAATGCCACCAGACAGGTGCTGAGGAACGGGGCTGAGGAGAGAGAGTGCGAAGATTCCAGCAATTCCAAACTCAAATGGTGCAACCACGTTTCCATGGCTGTTGAGAGAGCCCTTCTTCAGCAGTGGGAGAATCCAGGGACCTACCGCTGACCCCGCCGTGTCCTCCCTGCCCACTCAGGAATTTCCCCATCCCCACCCATTCCAGTGAGTTACAAACAACCCCAGAGCCTCTACATCCCGGAATTTATAATAAACACTCAGAATTTTAAACACTCTGATGTTTAAGAACATTTTTTCTGCATCTTAATGTGTTGGTTTACTGAGTATGTTTTTTGAAGATACGAACTTTTGCTGGTTTCCTCACAGAATCAAAGGCCACACTTGGTTTAATGCTTGCAATAGCCATTGAACAAATAAAATTGACTATCATAGTGTGAAAATAAGAAAAAGGGAGGGAGAAGAGGTAGACTACTTAGCTCAGGCTGTGATTCAGCTCTGTTACTGGTATTTATTGAGCACCTACTGCATGCACGGCAGAATCGCTCTATCCATTTCGTTGTGACTCCTGGCAAACTCATCTCCTGTACGGCTCTTGCCCCCAACTCTCCTGTGAGAAAAATCATCTTTCACACTGTCTGGTTCCTGGAGACGCTGTGAAAATTGACAAGTGCATGTTTGTGAAGTACGCGAAATCCTCAGACGAACGTGTTATGTAAACACAGAAGCGTGCAGCCTTTCCAGGCCACAGCCCGCGTCTGTAGCTTCTCTAATAAGCCAAGTTTTCCTGGTTGGGTGCTGTTTCATTCTGAGATAGCTGATGTGCCTTTTCTTAATACATGTCCATGACTCATTGCCCAATAGAAGATATGGCTACAAAGATCAAATTGTATTTTACATGGACTAAAAGTCTCCTAATCTCTTTTGTTCCTTTCAAGTAAAGTGCCTCAAATCTTCATGATTTATTATACATTAGAAGAAAAAAAACACTTTCTTCTTGGCTAACAGATATTCCTTATGTTCATGAAGATTTTTTCAAAGATGTTCAAAACCCAAAAGTAATTGATTGCTTAGAAGTTGGTCCATATATAATTGAAATAAATAATTTTTAAAGTCCTATTGAATTCCATAACAATTGAAGAAATTATAGCATTAAAATGATGCATTATCAGATTAAAGACCATATTGTTATCACCTTTTCAAGTAGTTCAAACATTAGAAAACAATTCATATGCAGGTTTTTTAATAGACTTGCTGAATATTTTGCAAATGCATTTTGTAAGCTGCCAAAAACCTCTGCTATTTAAAATTGTCAGCATCCATCTGAAATTATTAGCTCAATGACACTTTTTGAAAAATACAATTTTGTGCCCCTTGTAATGAGTGTCGACAGTGAGCGGTATTAATTAGCACGCAGCAGTCATGGACCCAGCTCGTTTCCAGCTGTTAATCTGGGACCAACTCAACAAAGACTCCTATAAGCTAATCAAGTCTGGCTACTGGTCCTTCAATTCACGGTACGTCATATTTCTCTGGGTAAAGCTTTATTCTCATTTGCTTTCTTCATTTCTACATCATTATTGCCATTGCTTGCAATTTACTGAAAAGGTCATCTTTTGAGGAAATTGGCATGTACATGGCAAAATGTAAACTCTTACCTAAGGTAGATGGCAGGTTATTTAGATTTTTGATACATATTCTAGCAATTCGTGTTCACTAATTTTTTTCCACCCACCATAGTTGTTTGCATAAAATAGAAATTATTCTGTAAATACTGTAGGGGAAAATTAATACTTTTTAAAAGGTATCTATACATGTTAATAAAGTTAAGAATATTTATGAATAGTTTTGTGAAATCATATTTTCTAGAGTTATTTTTCTTGTAAATAATTGAGATGCTTTTTCCAGAACATAGTTTATATTCATATGTAGATCAATAGAGATAGATCTCTCACAATATTAATCTATGTATCTCGATAGCAGATAGCAGATAGCTATAGTGAGATGGAGGTATTTCACTACATATATAAATAGACATGTACGTAGTATTTGTGGATAATAAACTATCCCTTTCATTTCCCGTTTTTCTTCAAGAATAATTAATTAGCAAACAGCAAGTTTCTTTGTGGCCTTTCTAATAATGTTTAAAATTAACTCTGTAACAAAACTAAAGAGAACACAAGCAATAATTTAAGCATAAGTAGGACATGCTTCACTATATTTGTAAAAAATAAAATGATAAAAGTCTCCCTACCCAGCAGTGTGCTAAGCGCGGCTCACAGCAACTTGTAGGATCTGAATGTTAAATTTTCAGGAATTCTGTGAACCAGTTGGCAAACACACGTTATTAAATTTTAACTACATGAATTTATACATAAATAAAGTACATTTAAACCAAAATTAATAAATACTCAAATCTCATCCAACCCTAATTTTCTTGTGTGTGGTCTAAGTTCCTTATTGTGTCCCTGTGAAGGGGTTTTGGTCATGGGCTAATCTGTTCCCAACTTCACATCCAGTGACATCAAGGCGGTAGCTTGAAAGTGGCCAGGGGGGTGTGGTATTTACACCTGAGAAATCAGCACATCCTATAGATCAGGGTTTCTTTCACTAGAGAGTTGGTTAATAAAACATTTACCAGCTTGCCCTTGGCCTATCCTAACTAAATTACTGGGTGAATGTCTAATTCTAATGATTCTTCATATCATTTTATCCTTCTCCTTCTCATAGACTTGAGTGAAAACGAGGAAACAATATTGTGTCTTCCAATCTGTCAAAAGTGCTCTGAGATTTGATGATTCTAAGCCCTCTTTCTAACTTGAAAATCAGATAGGATCTTAGGCAACACTGAAAAATATACTTCAGGTGTAGGTTGGAGGATCATTTTTGCACCCTTCAGTGGGGCAGCCCTGGCTGACGTGCAAGCTGGTCAGACAGCTTGCCCTTGTGTCCAGTGGCAGAAATGAAGATTGGTCAACATTCACTGAAAAGAGCAACCTTGGGAGGTTCTCGGTCTAGATGTAGCTCATCAAAGTCACACATGAGTAGCCCTTTCCAGCAGTGCCCTGAGCCCTCACAATTCAGTTTCTATTCATTTTTATTTTGTAGTATATTATCCTGTTTCTTGTAAAACAGAGATAGATATTTAGAGAAATGTGTAGTTGCATGATTAATGTATACACTGAAATCTTAAAGCCAAACTACATGTATGACTTACTGTACACTTCCTGGATGGAATCAGTTTGTCTTTTGTGTAACCCACTTCCAGTAGGGATCAGACCTGATCATGCCAATGCCTACTTTGTAGAGAGCTGTCTGTGCAGTGAGGTTTCAATGACCTGATAAATAGAAACACAACAAGAGTGCTTTTTAAAAATCTGAATGCAACATTACATTCAGGATTTAAATTGGGTTCTTTTTTTTATTGAAGTATAGTTGATTTACAATGTTGTGTTAATTTCTGCTGTACAGCCAAGTGACTCAGTTATACACATATAGACATTCTTCTTCTATATTCTTTTCCATTATGGTTTATCACAGGATACTGAGTGTAGTTCTCTGTGCTATACAGTAGGACCTTGTTGTTTATCCATTCTGTATATAAAAGCTTACATCTGCTAAACCCAGCCTCCCACTCCATCCCTCCCCCACCCTCCTCCCCCTTGGCAACCACAGGTCTGTTCTCTGTCTATGTGTTTCTGTTTTGTAGGTATGTTCATTTGTGCCATATCTTAGATTCCACATATAAGTGATACCATGTGGTTTTTATCTTTCTCTTTCTGACTTACTTCATTTAGTATAATAATCTCTAGTTGCATCCATATTGCTGCAAATGGCATTATTTCATTCTTCTTTTATGGCTGAGTAATATTCCATTGTATGTGTGTACCACATCTTCTTTATTCATTCATCTGCTGGTAGACATTTAGGTGGTTTCCTTAAATTGGATTCTTAAATGAGTTCTCCTTCTAAAATATAATACAGATTTTTTACAGTGTAGTAGAAAAACATTCCTGTCCCAACTAGTAAAGTTAGAAAAAGAGGGGGAAAAAGGTGTATGAATGTCAGTAAATCGTGTCTTTCAATCTGGTTGTATTGAAATTTCAAATTAACCAACTAATGTTACATTCAGAATATTTATAATCACACTCTACTGAGACAACACTAAATATGGGATGATCAGAATATTGTTCGTGGTGGCAAAACCCTTACGAGATTACACAGCTTTAATTGATGGAAGTGTTTCTTTTTACTATGAATATATGTTCATACATGTAAAAAACATTCAATAGTATTCTAAAATTCTGTCAAAGTCTTTTTTTAAGTAATCCAAAGAAGTTTCCAATATCTGTCATTAATTCTTTAAAGAGAGAAGAATTGTGTGAATAAAAATTAAAGGATTCTTTTGTCGTACTTCGGTCCTCTAAGGGACTGTATTTTCTATCCAAACTTTTTATAGTGTCAAAGCGTGCAGAAATTATACCTAAATAACTTGATAAGAAGTTGGTAACAAAGAATACATATGTGTATGTATATCTATATAGGCATAGAAATATATACATACACACAAAAAAACATGTTACATGGATGATCAGAGCAAGGAGATTAATTTTATCATGCCAGATGAGAAGTGTCATTTATGGATTCACAATTTTCCTATTGTAATTACATGGCCTTGTGGGAGAAAAGACATAATTATCATTTTCAACGTCCCTGGCCTCATTGAGCAAACGACTCTTGATATTGACATTTTGTACCATGGATAATGATACTCTTCCTTCATTCAGAGGAACAAGAAGTGCCATAAAAGCACTCACTCATCAGTGGCCATTGTTTTATCATCAATTTTCACACATTAGAAAAGAAACGGCACCAAGCCTCACCCAGTGCAAATTATGTTCTCACTTAGCCTCACCAGGATTAAACATTCAAATTAAATTCATGCTTTTGATAGGAAGATAAGAAACTATGCCATGGGATACCAAATTATCTTTTAACAGATCTAGCATTTTAAGTAAGATAAATTAAGACTATTTGAAATTTAAAAGTTTATTTTTAAGGAACGTAAAATGGCCTATATAAATTCACTAGAAGCTAGAAAAATGCTCATCAAGTCATTAAATGCATTATTTTACTAAAATACTGGGTTTTAGAAATAAAGACTTATTAAAACAAATAGCAATTCAAATAAGGACAGGTAATCTTTGTTTCTGACTTTATGAGTATAAACACATACGCACACAAAATTCATGCAAAAGTTAAGTAGGTGTTAATTTTATATACCACGGTCTAGACAAGGCGAGAATACAAACATTATTTATTCAGTTTTTTTAAGTATTCAGTTTTTTTATTTATTCAGTTTTTTAAAGTATTTTCAGTTATTCCAACAAGAAACCAAGGAAATGATATTCATATGGCTAATGTGGTTTGGTAAGGCAGTCTGGTGAAATTTTAGCTAATGTTAGACTGGGGCAAATAAGCACTATTATGGAAACCAAGGACTTGGAAGTGAGTGGTTTATGAGTCAGGAGCATATTAAGCTGTAGAAATAATGAGTGCTACCATCTGAGAGATAAAATTCACCATGCAGAGTTCAGCCTCTGGTATAGATGAGAAATTAAATTAAATTTGAGCTAAAGACCTGTCTTCTGAAAACCTTAAAATGTTGCTTTGGATTTGTCAGTATATCTGAGTTTACCTTGAGATTTGATTAACCAAGAAGTACAAGATAGGATCCTATTTAAAGTATGTAATTCATATCCATCCCTCCCAAGAGAAGCTAAAATGAGGGATTTTGTTCTTTATGAATTGAGGAACATATACACTCTTGCTGTTTAGATTTTGAATGAGCATCTTTAAATATGTTTATTAGACACAGTTGCATACAAATGGTGTTTCTATTTTGGCTCTTTTCTGTTACAGATTCTATCATTTCTGTCTTTGACTTTTTTCCTCATCTTCTTCAGGGATTCTAAAGAGAGGTCTTCTGAAAAGTCAGCACACACGTGGAACTTTGGCTGAGATCACAGCCTGCCTGACATGTATTTACTTGCTGATTTGTTTGTTTGTTTGTTTGTTACAATAACGCTTGCAGTCGACAGTGACATCATTTGGGGGAGCCTTTTTGGCACCAGGGACTGGTTTCATGGAAGACAATTTTCCCACAGACGGGGTGTGGGGGGATGGCTCAGGCGGTAATGCGAGCGATGCGGAGCGATGGGGAGAGGCAGGTGATGCTTCGGTCGCTCCCCCACCGCCCACCTCCTGCTGTGTGGCCAGCGTACGTGTCCACGGCCCGGGGTTGAGGACCCCTGCCTTAAAAGGTTCAAAGATTCCCTACCTGGAGTTTAGTCTCTTAGACAAAGGTTCTTACATAGTTGGAAGATGTATGATTTAAGAAAAATTAATAATAAAAGTAGGCCAATTGTAATCTCACCAAATCCTTGACAGCAAAACATTTACTATATATACATATGTGCTCTGTGCATATATTCACAAAACTGAACAATGAAAATGCCAACAAAAATGAAAATGCAGCAAAGAAACAAAAAGTAATAATACCAGAAGTGAAATTTAAATCAAATGTGAATGGAATTATGGAAGAAGTAGCTGACTGTGGAAATGCTGGCACCTCCCCATTCCATGGGAACTTCAGGGAAGCAAACCTATTGACATACGTGAGGAAGGTGGGGCAGCGGGACGGAAAGGATGAAGACGTCCCAGAGAAAGTGACAAAAAAATTCACATTAAAGGAATTCTCAGAGATATTTCATCCCATAAAAGTGCAAAGGACAAAATGTTGGCAGCTAATCCAAACCTAGAAAGCAGGGTGACAATTTTCCAAGCCATGGAAAAGATGCTTTTTCCACATCGTGCATGTTTCACCACCCACTGGGTGGCCAGGCTGTGTGGCCAAGGTTAAAAGGCAGGTAAGTGCCACCCAGGGAAGGACTGGTGCAGGTTTCAAGGTCCCTGAGAACAGACAAGGCACACACCAGGTGTAAGTGGCACAGCATTTACGTGCAGCAAGAGGAGAGAACGTGCACAAGGCCCAGCCCCTTGCGATGCATCAGTTCCCACAGGCAGTGTCCACGCTACCTAGGGCAGTGGGGCTGACACACCCCACTTTGAGCTGGAGTAAAAGGGACCAGGGAAAGATGCTCCCTCCAAAGACCCGGGGGGCTCTTCATCTCCCAGTGAGGAGGTGTCAGGGACCCCGGACACTCTTTATGATTTTTTTCACTTTACTGAGTGGGTCTTAAGCGTTCTCACCACACACACACACACACACACACGCCACCCCGTTACCTCTGTAAGGTGATGGATGTGCTCACTGCCAAGGCCACTCCTCTTAAGAGCGCATGTACCAACCAGAAGCTGGCGTGACGGTGTTTCCCAACAGAAACAGGAAGAAAGCACTATTCAAACTGCTCATGTTTTTTTACAATGAAGTAAAACACTTTAATTCATGTTTCTAAGGTTTTAAGTTACACTAAAAAAAATATTTGTTGCACCCTTTTTTTCTTTCCCTATACCTTTATAACCAACAATCAGAGAATTTTGAATGTTTTGACAAAAATGTTGAAATATCACGGTCAGTCGTAATTTTCCCTTGGTTATTCAGGTCACTTTGCGTGGCTTCAGCTGTGATTTCACAGCCTGCACTGATGCTGGCAGCTTCCACTTTAAGTACCGAGCACGTTTACAAGATGAAGCCTTTGCAATTGTCCCCATTCATCTACCTTTTGGTTTAAGCATAAAACTAAATAACTTTAGAGTATAAATGAGCATTTGCCCAGTGAAATAATTTGTGTTTATTGCATATTTACAAGTCCAGAGAGAGAAAACAATGGTGGTTTGGTTGACCCAGGGCACTGACCTGTGACCTGAAATAATGGGAATTCTCTTGACATGTTTTACATCATCCAACCTGTTTATTAACAATTGTTTCTTCAGAGCCCACTATGTATGCAGGAGACGATACAGAATGACATGGACCCTACTCTCAAAGAGTTTGCAGTTTAGAGGGTAAACTGTATTCCTTAATGTATTCAATAAATATCTGGAAGCTGACTGTGGGCCAGGCACTGGGCAGACTCTTGGGCTACATAAGAGGACAAAATGCACAAAACTCTGCCTCAGAGAACTTGCATCCTGCACCAATGTGTGAGGAAAGTGTAGTTAAGTGGTCGATGATATGCATCCAGAAAAGAGACCAGACAGTAAGGACCTGAGAGTCTGGGGAGAGTCATTGCAGAAAGAAGACTTTCAGCTGATCATGACCAGTAGAACCATGTATGGAGGATACATTGGAACAAAATTATTCTAGATTTTTCCTATGGCACTTAACTTTAAAATATTCTTTGGCTTTGAAAAATTCATTTATGAATAGAAAAATCTTTCAGATACTGATCTATAGTTTACGATTTTCTATATTTCTGCTAAACTATACAAGAGCAGCTTTGCCAGGGAGGCAGCTATCGTGAAATTCTCTCTGCTTATTTGGTGCACGACAGCCAGTGGAGAAAGTGATTTCTGTTGGATGAGACCTCCCCCTCCTACAGGCGTCATCTATGGTTAATGGCTTAAACCATCCTTTCTCAATACATTCAACTTCTTTCGCCAAATGAGTGCAAACTTTTGGTAACTGAGACAATGGCATTCCTGGAGAGAAATATCATTGCTCATCCAAATGTAGTGATTTTCCTACATTTACAGAATTTCCTGTCCTCTTTTTCTCCTTTTGGGGGAGAGGAAACATCACAAACCCACATATTATGGATGTTTATTGTAGACGTGTAGCATACAGACCGAATCATTCATAACCATAAAGCCAGAAAATGGCCTTTCCCTTGCCAGGCAATCTCATACTTCCAGGTTCTATGGTTGAAAAATATATTTAGCCATTGAATATATTTACAAGGGAACAGTCTTCAGATGGACATTTACATTTTTCTTTTTTAGTATTTCAGTTCCCTTTTCATATCTGCCTTCACCACCAGCACCCCCAAGATCATAAATTCCTTGGTGTAAAAAAACAAAGCTTCCTTATGGATTCTTTTCCATCTCCTAGGCTATTCATTGGCCCATTCTTGGCTTTCGGTCATTTACAGTCCATGTATTCATAGGTAATTCATTGGAGGCGATATTGAATAAAGGACATAGTATCATGTTGGCACATGATAAAGTGTTTAGTAAGTGACTGCTGCATTTCCGTTGGATCTTAGTGACTGAATCAGGGTGCTTTGGCCTCAAGTACGAGTCTGGCCATACTTGACCAAAACAATAGGGTTTTACTTGATCAAATAAAAAGAAGTCCAGAGACAGATTACAGCCAGAGTTAGTTCAGTAGACAGAACTATGGTTCAGCTTCTCTGTGACTCTCCTGTCCTTACCTCATGGTTGCAAGATGGCTGCCGCAGATCCATCTTGTCCTCATAGAACATCTTGTCCTCATAGAACATCAACAGCAGGAAGGGAGAGAGGGCTTCTTATCTATCTTTCCTGTTTCTCAGTCTTTCTCTCCTTTTTTAATCCAGGAAGAAATTCTTTCCTGGAATGCTCTCTAGCACACTTTCCTTTTAACTTCTATCAGCCAGAATCGGATTGTGTGTCCATGGACCAGCTGCAAAGAAGGTTGAGGAAGCAAGTTCAGCTTGTGGACACTGTTTGCAGCTTGGCGTACACATTTTAAAAGTTATTTTATTGAAGTATATTTGATTTACAATGTGTTAATTTCTACTGTACAGCAATACAGTTATACATATATATATTCTTTTTCATATTCTTTTCCATTATGGTTTATCCCAGGATATTGAATATAGTTCCCTGTGCTATATGGTAGGGCCTTGCTGTTTATGCATACACATTTTTAACAACTATGAAAATATATGATTCTGTGAGCCTTTTAAAAATTCTCATTTTATAGCTGTAGTCTGTATCACCCATTTGTTTTGAGTAATGATCTTACTGACAACATTTTTTTCTTAATATCTATATCTCTGTGTCCATAGAAATTTGTTTCAAAAATTAATTGGCATTTCCTCAATAAGATCAGATGTTCCTATGTTTCTGTCACTTCACACCCTTTTCTCAAGAAAAAAAGCTGTTTTCCTGACACGTTAAATTTTTACTGGGTTTGACCCCTTTGTTGTGCAACATGTCTCATATATGTTTATATTTCCCAGGTCTTCTGAAGGTAGTAACCTTCAAAATGTGATTTTTACATCATTGCACCCCAGCCTTTATATTTATATTTTCAGTTTTTTATATTTTTTCTTTTATATTTAATTTCTCCAATTTTTTCCTTTTCATACTTCTGGCCTGTTATCCCATTGATTTGTCTTTCTTAGAATAGCTTTCTTATATGAGGCATCTCTCTATTATCTGATCTCTCATTTTAAAGGGTGTTCTCCAGTTCTCTATCTTGACTGTGGTGTTAGTGGCACAAATCTATGCATGTAATACAATTTCATAAAGTTATACACACAGATTCAAAACAGCATGAAAACTGGTGAAATCTGAGAAAGGTCTTAGTTTAGTTATTTGCATCGTGTCAATGCCAATTTAGTTTTGATAAAGTATCATAGTTACTTAAGACATTACCATTGGGAGAAGCTTAGTGAAGGGTACCCGGGACCTCTCAATACTACTTCTGCAAATTCTGTAAGTCTATACTTATTTCAAAATTTTTTTAATTTTAAGGTGTTCTCTCATTCCCATCTTTCTTCAGACTGGGCACATTTGTGCCATGTAAATTTAAGAGGTTTATGTACTCAAAGAATGTATAAACTTCCTCATTAAAAAATTTCAAGGCTCTCTTATGATAATAAAGTTTTATTGTGATAGAGTCCTGTAATAATAATAATAAAGTGTTCCTTTTAACTACAAGAAAAAAATCCCATCAATGGTATTTTAAAAATCTAATGGTAGAAATAATACTGGGTTTTTTTAAACATGGGTATAATTAACTCTACTCCAATGTGTACAAATCACTGACAAATAATTTATAATTGTTTTCCCCACATTTTAAAATTTTTCCTTCAAGTTTACCTCATCATTCATCACTCCTTCCAATATGATTTTATCTTTGCTTCTCCTAAAATATCTAAGCTCTGTGCTCATTTTATTTTTGTATCTTTGTGGCTGTCTCCTTTACTTATTCCTGATTTTTAAATACCTGTTTGTCCTCCTCTTCTGTTATTTCATTATAATTTTGTAATCTTACTGATCAAAAAAATCTCTTTTTTCCTTTTGTAATCTCTGCCCTCAGTAAGTGATTATTGACCTTCTTCTCTGTGTCAGAGACTGGACAGGACACCAGAGGGAACACGGTGCCCTTTTCTGAAAAGCCAAAGCCCAGGGGAGAGAGAGGAAAGACAAGTCCTCAGATAAAATGATTCGAGGTTTACCATGCTATGTGTCACACACATGGTGACACTTCCCCAGGCCCACCGCCATTTCTGTTCTCTCTTGTCTCCCTCTGAAGTGCCACCTGCAAGGTAGCAGAATGTCACAGATATGATACCTGAGACCCAGTCCTCTTCAAACTTCAGTCCCGGCTGATCATTTCGACAAGAACTTTGCAAAGTGCTTGGTCTTTCTTGGGGGAAAGTGGTTTTTAAAAGCCCTGGCATAGAGAATCAGTTTATTCATTCTCTACTGTCAGAAAATTAATCAAGCAGTATCCACTTTCCCTGTAAAACCCATTCATTCCAGGCAGAGTTCTTCCTTCAAAACATTACAGTATTGTGTTTCATACATTGGGGTATGGATTTAATTCCTGTGATCTTTATTTCTTTGTTGTCTTAGTGTTAATGTATTTCTGGCTCACCGCTGCCCTTTAGGGCTCTAAAATCTGGATGTGTGTGTGTGCACGTGTGTGTGTGTATTTTTGGGGGGATAAAGGGAGGGAAGAGGGATCACCCTACGTTCTGAGTGGTTTTCCCTTTGGCTGTATTTTCTGTTCATTTTATGGAGCTTGGTATTGACATACACAACGTTAGAAGCTTTATCTGAAGCATCCTGTGTAGCTTGGGGTAAAGAGCTCACCTTTTCAAACAGTAGCATAAGTGTTACTACCCAGTCTCCTAAAGTATTCCCAGGCTCACAGGATTAAAAGAGTGGCCACAAAGCCACTTGAAATCTTTCTAGGATGTGCCCAGGTGGAGAAGTCCAGCCAAACAGGGACACAGCATGTGCCTCATAAATTTTCCCTTTTTCTTAATAATGACTCCAGAAGAAAACACGTGGTTTTAACTATGCGGACCAACCAGCAAAATTCCAAATACAGAAAATAAACATCAGAGATCCCTTTAAAGGATAATTTAAAACACAAGTAAATTCCCAGAGGGCTAGCAGCAAAACTGAAATAGTCAGAGGACCAGAGATGTGTGTGTGGGGTGGCCAGAGATGAATTAGTGGGTGTCACCCTTGGGGTCCCAGGAGCACACAAGGCTTCCAGATTTGGAGTGGCCAAAGTAAGAGACCTGCCCTGATTCCCCCTGGGCCCTTGGTGTGGTTCTGGCTGCCTTGGTCAGAAACCTCTCGATCATAAAGCCAGGGTACCTGTAGGGTAACTGAGCTTGAGCGTCAGGGCCCTGCACCGAGTTTTGTATTGCGACTGTGAAATCTTCTGAAAGAAGGCTCCCCAAATGGTGCTATGTTTCAGGACCCACAAAACATGGATCCACTCCCACCCCCGTTGTCAAGTCGAGAAACTCAGTTAAACCAACTCGAGGGGCTCATCTCTCGTGGGGTCTTTATTCTGTGTCCCCCCGCCCCATTCCTCCCTCCCTCTGCATCCCTGCCCTGCCCCTCTGGCCTCCCCGGCCACCATGCGATCCTGGCCTGGGCTGGCCTGTGGGCTACACTGGTGGGAAGTTTGGCTCCTACTCTGCAGGTACTTTCAAAGCAAACCCCTGCAGGCAAATAACTGACGCCTGTCCTTAGGCTTCGATTCCAGATTCCTCAGAGAGGGACCGACAGTCCGGCCCTGGCCACGTGTCACCCGGATCCCATCAGCTGAGACTGGGTGGCAGGGGCCTGTCCTGGGGGAGGAGGGCCTGTCCTGGGGGAGGGAAGGCGGCGTCTCTAAGGAGGAGCCAGTGGGTTGGCAGGAATGCCACGTCTACGGTATCTAAAAAGGAAGTTGACTCAGCGTACTGAATCTACTTAGGACACGCCGATGGCTGGACGAGGAAGTGCAGTAGCGCGCGGCCGGCTTTCTCCCTATTCTTCACCTCTGCTTTCCTGCAGTCTCTCTGTTTAGATTTTTAATCATTTTCCAGACTCTCAGCAAACAGCTTTCAAAACACGTTTGCGCTAATTTGCAGAGTATCTCATGAGCTCATTCCAGTGTTAGAGCAGCCTTCCAGCAACTCTGTTACACTAGGGAAAAACTCAACCGATGTCTTTTTATATCTAAAGATAGTAACACTTGTTTGTTTTCCTCTCAGCGAAATACCTTTGCGCTGTTATTCAGAGGCACACAGCCAAAAAAGAGAAATGGTGTTATTTTCCGGAGAGCACAGGCTGAAAAACTGCACGTGGCTTACGGCAGCTGATGGACTCACTTGATTTTGTGTGTGTGAACACTATCATGGGCAGAGAGTGCATTTCTCAGCAAGCAGGCGTGTCTGAAATGTGGTGGATGGGAATATAGGACAGGCATGATCCCAGACTTCTAGAAAAATCAGCCTTTCCTGGTCTCTCTGTTTGCACACCCATATTGTTTACCCACAGAGAGACTACAGTTTTTCCAGCCCCTCCTTTATATATTAATCCTTACAAAAAAGTCACCAGAGAGCTCAACACAAACCGGGTCAAACAAGTCTGTCCTCAGGAGGCGAGACTTGTCAGCCTAACACCATAAGTCATATACCCTCTTTAGAAATAAATATTTCTTTGTGTTTTCTCAATAATGCATTTCCTGAAACGTACATTTTTAGATTCCTGTTTTTGCATAGGACTGCACAATACTTTTCTCGTTAAACCCAACGCATTTTATTGAAAAGACTCTAAAGGACTTAGGGAAGGGCCAATTTCTCTACTAAGAGAGCCAGCTCCACAACCATTCTGAGAACCAATAAAAACTAATATTTGAAAATAGCTCAATGGTAGGTAAGGGGAACTAGGTGGACCCAAAGAAGACTGGTTAAATTCTATCTGAACAACAAAGTAGGCCATTAGTTTCCTCAGATACAGGTATTTCTGTAACAAATACTTCTTTAAGGTATTATTTTTTATATTTTGTTAGGGTGTTTTGTTTATTCAAAAAATAAATTTCTTTAAAACTATGGCTGAATATGGTAGTGTAAAAATTACAGCCGGAAATATCAAATATTTAAGTTCATTTTGCACAAAGCATTGTGTGTTGTAAGTGTGAAGTGTGAATTTCTTTTGATCACCACTTTCTCCTACCAGGGGACTGACTGTTTCTCTGTCCACCGCAGAAGGATTGCACCCTCAATAAAACACTCAGATATCAAAACTGGGTCCACACGCTGCTGCCCAGGTGCATAAGTGCTTGGATCTTGACATACCATTCTCATCCCACATGCTTTATTTTTTTTAATTTTCCAGTTTTTCCGCTTGAGTTTATTTTTTCTTTATTGTGGTAAAATTGCTTTACAATCTTGTGTTAGGTTCTGCTGTACAATGAAGTGAATCAGCTATATGTGTACAAATATCCCCTCCCTATTGGACCTCCCTCCCACCCCCCCATCCCACCCCTCTAGGTCATCACAGAGCACCGAGCTGATCTCCCTGTGCTATACAGCAGGTTCCCATTAGCTATCTATTTTACACATGGTAGTGTATTTACATCAATCCTAATCTTCCAATTCATCCCACCTTCCCCTTCCCCGCCTGTGTCCACATGTCCATTCTCTACGTCTGTGTCTCCATTCCTGCCCTACAAATAGGTTCATCTGTACCATTTTTCTAGATTCCACATACATGCATTAATATATGATATTTGTTTTTCTCCTTCTGGCTTACTTCACTCTGTACGGACTCTGTGTGGAGTCCACTGTTTGGACGCTAGGTCCATCCACACCTCTACAAATGACCCAATTTCCTTCCTTTTTATTGCTGAGTAATATTCCATTGTATATATGTACCACATCTTCTTTAACCATTGGTCTGTCAGTGGGCATTTATGTTGCTTCCATGACCTGGCTATTGTAAATAGAGCTGCAGTGAACATTGTGGTACATGACTCTTTTCGAATTATGGTTTTCTCAGGGTATATGCCCAGGAGTGGGATTGCTGGGTCATATGGTAGTTCTGTTTTTAGTTTTTTAAGGAACCTCCATACTGTTCTCCATAGTGGCTGTATCAATTTACATTCCATCAACAGTGCAAAAGATTACCCTTTTCTCCACACCCTCTCCAGCATTTATTGTTTGTAAATTTTTGATGATGACCATTCTAACTGGTGTGAGGTGATACCTCATTGTAGTTTTGATTTGCATATCTCTAATAATTAGTGATGTTGAACATCTCTTCATGTGCTTCTTGGCCATCTGTATGTCTTCTTTGGTGAAATGTTTATTTAGGTCTTCTGCCCATTTTTTAATTGGGTTGTTTCTTTTTTTGATATTGAGCTCCATGAGTTGTTTGTATATTTTGGAGATTAATCCTTTGTCCATTGCTTCATTTGCACATATTTTCTCCCATTCTGAGGATTGCTTTTTGTCTTGTTTACAGTTTCCTTTGTGTGCAAAAGCTTTTAATTTTAATTAGGTCCCGTTGGTTTATTTTTGTTTCTATTTTCATTACTCTAGGAGGTGGGTCAAAAAAGATCTTGCGGTGGTTTATGTCAAAGAGTGTTTTTCCTATGTTTTCCTCTAAGAGTTTATAGTGTCTGGTCTTACATTTAGGCCTTTAATCCATTTTGAGTTTATTTTTGGTATGGTGTTAGGTAGTGATCTAATTTCATTCTTTTGCAAGTAGCTGTCCAGTTTTCCCAGCACCACTTATTGAAGAGATTGTCTTTTCTTCATTGTATGTTCTTGCTTCCTCTGTCATAAACTAGTGGACTATATGTGTATGGGTTTATCTCTGGGCTTTCTATCCTGTTCCATTGATCTATATTTCTGTTTTGTGCCAGTACCATACTGTCTTGATTACTGTAGCTTTGTAGCATAATTTGAAGTCAGGGAGTCTGATTCCTCCAGCTCCGTTTTTCTTTCTCAAGATTTCTTTGGCTAATCAGGGTCTTTTGTGTATCCATACAAACTGTAAAATTTTTTGTTCAAATTCTGTGAAGAATGCCATTGGTAGTTTGATAGGGATTGCATTGAATCTGTAGATGTCTTTGGGTAATATAGTCATTTTTCACAATATTGATTCTTCCAATCCAAGAACATGGTACATCTCTCCACCTGTTTATGTCATCTTTGATTTCTTTCACCAGTGTTTTATTGTTTTCTGAGTACAAGTCTTTTGCCTCCTTAGGTAGGTTTGTTCCTAAGTATTTTATTCTTTTTTCTGCAATGGTAAATGGGATTGATTCTTTAATTTCTCTTTATGATTTTTTGTTGTTATTGTATAAGAATGCCAGAGATTTCTGTGCATTAATTTTGTATCCTGCAACCTTACCAAATTCATTGATTAGTTCTAGTAGTTTTCTGGTGGCATGTATAGCATCATGTCATCTGAAAACAGTGACAGTTTTATTCTTCTTTTCCAATTTGGATTCCTTTTATTTCTTTTCCTTTACTGATTGCCATGGCTAGGACTTCCAAAACTGTTGAATAAGTGTGGCGAGAGTGGACACCCTTGTCTTGTTCCTGATCTTAGAGGAAATGCTTTCAGTTTTTCACCATTGAGTATGATGTTTGCTGTGGGTTTGTCATATATGGCTTTTATTATGTTGAGGTAGGTTCCCTCTATACCCATTTTCTGGAGAGTTTTTATCATAAATGGGTGTTGAATTTTGTCAAAAGCTTTTTCTGCATCTATTGAGATGATCATATGGTTTTTATTCCTGAATTTGTTAATAGGGTGTATCACATTGATTGATTTGCACATATTGAAGAATCATTGCATTCCTGGGATAAATCCCACTTGATCGTGGTATATGATCCTTTCAATGTGCTGTTGGATTCTGCATCTATGTTCATAGATGATATTGCATGTTGGATTTTTGCATCTATGTTCATCAGTGATATTGACCTCTAGTTTTCTTTTTTTGTGACATCTTTGTCTGGTTTTGGTATCAGGGTGATGGTGGCCTCATAGAATGAGTTTGGGAGTGTTCTTCCCTCTGCAATTTTTTGCAAGAGTTTGAGAAGTATTGGTGTTAGCTCTTCTCTAAATGTTTGATAGAATTCACCTGTGAAGCCATCTGATCCTGACTTTTGTTTGTTGAAATATTTTTAATTACAGTTTCAATTTCATTACTTGTGATAGGTCTGTTTATATTTTCTAATTCTTCCTGGTTCAGTCTTGGAAAATTGTACCTTTCCAAGAATTTGTCCATTTCTTTGTCATTGTCCGTTATATTGGCATATAGTTGTTTGTAGTAATCTCTTATACTCCTTTGTATACTCCTTTGACAACTGTGGTGTCAGTTGTGATTTCTCCTTTTTCATCTCTAATTTTATAGATTTGTATCTTCTCCCTTTTTTTCTTGATGAGTCTGGCTAAGTGTTTATCAATTTTGTTTATCTTCTCAAAGAACCAACTTTTAGTTTTATTGATCTTTGCTATTGTTTTCTTCATTTCTATTTCATTTATTTCTGCTCTGATCTTTGATTTCTTTCCTTCTACTGACGTTGTTTTCTTTTTTCTTCTTTCTCTAGTTGCTTTAGGTGTAAGGGTGGCTAGTTTATTTGAGATTTTTCTTGTTTGTTGAGGTGAGATTGAATTGCTATAGAACTCTTTCACTGTGTCCCATAGGTTGTGGGTTGTCGTGTTTTCATTGTCATTTGTTTCTATGTATTTTTGTCTTTGATTTCTTCAGTGATCTCTTGGTTATTTAGTAGTGCACTGTTTAGCCTCCATGTATTTGTGGTTTTTACAGTTTTTTCCTGTAAGTGATTTCCAATCTTATAGTGTTGTGGTCAGAAAAGATGCTTGATACGATTTCAATTTTCTTAAATTTTCCAGGGCTTGATTTACGACACAAGATGTGATCTATCCTGGAGAATGTTCCATGCACACTTGAGAAGAAAGTGTATTCTGCCACTTTTGGGTGGAATGTCCTATAAATATCAATTAAATCTATCTGGTCTATTGTGTCATTTAAAGCTTGTGTTTCCTTATTTATTTTCTGTTTGGATTATCTGTCCATTGGTGTAAGTCGGGGGTTAACGTTCCCGACTATTATTGTGTTACTGTCAATTCCCCCTTTCATGGTTGTTAGCATTTGCCTTGTGTATTGAGGTGCTCCTATGTTGGGTGCATAAACATTTATAATTGTTATATCTTCTTCTTGGATTGATCCCTTGATCATTATTCAGTATCCTTCCTTATCTCTTGCAACAGTCTTTATTTTAAAGTCCATTTTATCTGATATGAGTATTGCTACTCCAGCTTTCGAGTTTCATTTGCATGGAATATCTTTTTCCATCCCTTCACTTTCAGTCTGTATGTGTCCCTAGGGCTGAAGTGCATCTCTTTATATATGGGTCTTGTTTCTGTATCTAGTCAGCCAGTCTGTGTCTTTTGGTTGGAGCATTTAATCCATTTACATTCAAGGTTATTATTGATATGTATGTTCCTATTACCATTTTCTTAATTGTTTTGGGTTTGTTTTTGTGGGTCTTTTTCTTCTCGTGTTTCCCGCCTAGAGAAGTTCCTTTAACATTTGTTGTAAAGCTGGTTTGGTGGTGCTGAATTCTCTTAGCTTTTGCTTGTCTGTAAAGCTTTTGATTTCTTTGTTGAATCTGAATGAGATCCTTGCTGGGTAGAGTAATCTTGGTTGTAGGTTTTTCTCTTTCATCACTTTAAATATGTCCTGCCACTCTCTTCTGGCTTGCAGAGTTTCTGCTGAAAAGTCAGCTGATAACCTTATGGGGATTCCTTTGCATGTTACTTTTTGCTTCTCCCTTGCTGCTTTTAATATTTTTCTTTGAATTTAATTTTTGTTATTTGATTAATATGTGTCTTGGTGTGTTTCTCCTAGGGTTTATCTTGTATGGGACACTCTGTGCTTCCCGACTTGAGTGACTATTTTCTTTCCCATGTTAAGGAAGTTTCCCACTATAATCTCTTCAAATATTTTCTCAGACCGTTTCTTTTTCTCTTCTTCCTCTGGGACCCCTATAATTCGAATGTTGGTGCGTTTAATGTTGTCCCAGAGGTCTCTGAGATTGTCTTCAATTCTTTTCATTCTTTTTTCTGTATTCTGCTTCTCGGCAGTTATTTCTGGCATTCTCTCTTCCAGCTCACTTATTCGTTTTTCTGCCTCAGTTATTCTGTTATTGATTCTTTCTAGTGTATTTTTCATTTCAGTTATTGTGTTGTTCATCTCTGTTTGTTCTTTAGTTCTTCTAGATCTTTATTAAACATTTCTTGTATTTTCTCAATCTGTGCCTCCATTCTATTCCCAAGAGTCTGGATCATCTTTACTACCATTACTCTGAATTCTTTTTCTGGTAGGTTGCCTATTTCCTCTTCATTTATTCGGTCTTGTAGGTTTTTACCTTGCTCCTTCATCTGTGACATATTTTTTTGTCATCTCATTTTCTTTTTTGATGGGTGGGATTGTGTTCCTGTCTTACTTGTTCTTAGGCCTGAGGCTTCCAGCACTGGAGTTTGTAGGCTGTTGGGTAGAGCTGGGTCTTGGTGCCGAGATGAGGACCTCTGGGAGACCTCACTCTGATGAATATTCCCTGTGGTCTGAGGTTCTCTGTTAGTCCAGTGGTTCAGACTCAGAGCTCCACCGCAGGACCTCTGGCCCAACTCCCGGCTCGTGAACCAAAATCCCGCAAGCTGCACGGGGCGGCAAAAAAAAAAAGAAAAGAAAAGAAAAAAGGAGCAGAACTATAACAAAGAGTAAAAAATAAAATAAGATTAGAAAACTAACAGATATGTTAGAAAGAATAACAAAATTAAAATATAGATGAAACAATAACTGGAAGGTAAAACAGAACCACAAATAAAAAAAGAGGAGAGGGCTTCCCTGGTGGCGCAGTGGTTGAGAGTCTGCCTGCCAGTGCAGGGGACGCGGGTTCGAGCCCTGGTCTGGGAGGATCCCACATGCCGCGGAGCAACTAGGCCCATGAGCCACAATTACTGAGCCTGCGTGTCTGGAGCTTGTGCTCCGCAACAAGAGAGGCCGCGATAGTGAGAGGCTTGCGCACCGCGATGAAGAGTGGCCCCCGCTTGCCACAACTGGAGGAAGCCCTCGCATAGAGACGAAGACCCAGCACAGCAAAAAATAAATAAATAAATAAATAAAATTTTTTTTTAAAAAATGAGAAAAAAAAAAAAACCAGGAAAGGCCTTGGCTGCGAGGTGTGGGGCTTAGGCAGGGGCCGGGTTTAGGCAGTGGGTGGGGCCTATGCTTAGGACCAACTGGGCCAGAAAAGGCCCTGGGGAGCAGGGGGGTGGGGCTTAGGCTCAGCAGGAGAGGCCCAGGAGTGCCTCTGGCCTTGGAGGTTGAGGACCAGGTCCAGGACCCCAGCAGGCTCACTGGGCCCAAGTGGGCAAGGGAAACGCTAGGCTCTTTCCCCCTGATCCTCTGATTCCAGAGGGCCCCTCCCTGTTGGCCTCTCTTCTTCTTCCCCCCTCCATGCTCCTAGGACCCAGGCAGCCAGTGGGGGCCCCTGAAGGCAGGGTACCAGACCTGAAGCCCCGTAGGCTTCCCAGGGCCGAGCGGGTGGGGGAAACGCCTGCCACGCCTCCCCTGATCCTCTGATCCCTCCCCGTCCACCTCTCCTCTTCTCCCCCCAGCCTCCCTCTTATGCCCCTAGGACCAATGCGGCCCAGAAGGTCCTCGGAAGATGGAGGACCTGGCCAGGGAGCCCTGCAGGCTTCCCGGGCCCTGATTGGGTGGGGCAATGCTAGGCACACTCCCCCCTGATCCTCCGAGCCCCCAGGGGTCCCTCCAGGCATGGGAACCCTTCCCCCCTCCCAGCCCCTTTGGGGGGCGCCAGTCCTATCCAGCCTCCACTTCTCCTCCCCCCTGACTCCCCCCACGTCCTGCCCGGTGCCTCGGTGGTTCCTCCCATCTCCTTGGGTGTCAAGGTCCCCCCACCAGTGTCCGCAGGTGCCCTAGCTGTGGGGAGACCCAAACTCCACGTCCTCCCCCACCGCCATCTTGCCTCTACCCCCCCATATGCTTTACTTTTACTTACACTTCCCTTGTTCCTGTGCCCTTTCCCTTGTACTTGAAACCTGCTTGTGGTGCAGTGCGTGCTTTGGCCGCATCTGTGTCCCATGAGGGCTGATTCCAGTGCTGCCTGCCTCTCTGTGCTGCTTCCTATAGTCTGTAAGGTATTAATAGACCATCAGTACTACTCAGGACACAAAGCTACTTCGTACACATATATAATAAATTACAAAGTACTGTCCTAGTAAGTATTATCCTAGTAGCTGTAGTAACTTAATGCCAATTCCAAAATACCAAACTCTTTCCCCAGAAGCAATGTTTGCTCACTAAGAAACTCTAGGTCAGAACCTGACCGTAATTAAGCCACTTGTCTTTCCTTTATCTGTTTTTTTTTTTTTTTTTCCTGAGGTGTTAGCCTGGTTATTTGCAAACTAACCTGAGAGTCTTATAAGGTAACATTTATTAAACATTAAAATGTTGGCAGTAGCCAAAGCTTGAATGAATTTGACTTTAGGAAGCCATGCAGAATTATCTGAAAATACTATTTTCTATCAGTAATAACAACGGTACGTAACTTAGTTTCACACACACACACAGGGTGCCAAACATTTTCATGACTTTTAGGCTTCATTAACTTAGAAATATAAATGCTACAAAGTTACAGAAAACATCTTTTGAAAGTTTAATTACTTAGGTTTCTTTTTCATTTATGTATTTTTATAAATTTTGAATAATAAATTCTAGTTTTGATTTTTTTTTGTTTCAGATGCTTGACACCTTCAGTCAGAGCATTTGATATGTATTCCACGTAAATGGAAAAACTAGAATCCTAAGGGTTACACAGAGCTTTTCACATCTGAACCAATATTTGAACATTGTTTCAATTAGCAGCTCATACAGTTTCTGCTATTTGGAGAACCACGCATGAGAAATATTTCATGCCTTTGATCCAGGAAACACTTGTTGAGAACGTTCTACCTTTAGGGTCTCCGTTACATTACTTATATTCCTTTGTGTGACCCTTACAGCATCTTTGGAGGTGGATATTGTAACCCCTTCTCTGTCGATGAGGAAACTGAAGGCTAAAGTAGGGAAGTGACTTTGCCTTGAAACCTACAAGTTGTCTGTGCAAACCTAACCTGAACCCCACTGGGTCTGACTCCAAGTTCTTTCATGCCATTGTGTTGTCACTCCTTTCTGTGTTGTCATTCAAGTGCAGGTATGTCTAAAAGTCATCATGAAAAAGGATGCTGAAAGGCAGTCTTGGCCAAAATACAGAAAATTAATAGGCAAACTATCTCATAGGTATAATCTCCCTCATCTACCATAATTAAAGGAATCAAGTGGAATTAGTAGATTCAATACAAAGTACTGACCCCGTCTCAGAGTCACACAATGGTCCTGTCACAACCCTACTCCTTGTAGGATTCAGTGCATTATCTCTTTGACAGGCTAATCCTCATGCTGAGTTCTTTTGATCATAAGGGGTCCTGGACAGGATGTTTTCCCAACCAGAAAACCAGCACTACTGGGATGCCAGCTGGAGACATGACATGAAAACTTGGCCCCGATTCCAAAGCCAGCAGTGTGTTGAAATTAGGACGTATCATTTACTTGGTTCCTGGCTACATCCTTCACAACTGACAACTGGAGATCACTAATACCTCTGCTCGTACAGAGCCTCATCCAGGAGGATTCCAAGTCATCAGCTCCGTCTGTAGAAGTCATTTAACTCCTGACTGTAAGGAGGTTTTAGGTCCCCAGAATCTTTAAAGTGGGGCAATGGGGAAAGAAATACTGGTTTTCTGCAGAGAAGGGCTGCTGTACACAGCTCTTCTGCATGTGCTAATGGAAACTGCACAGCACATCCCTTTAAAGTAAAAGAATAAAACCCGGGGTTTCTAAACAGCATTGGAACCAAACAAAAGTTATGAATTAAAGATCTAAACCCAGCTAGCCCCTCCTTTAGACAGCTCCTGGTACCATACTGCCTGTGTCAACTTTCCTGGGAGATAAACATTTTATTGAACATGTTAATATATCCTGGTATATTGAACATATTAACATGTTAGTATATTGAACATATTAGTATATCCCGGGAGCTTTATATATTTACATAATAAAATCTTAATTAATTCTTCCAAAAGTGCTTCAAAATAGCTATTATTAACCCTGTTTAACAAATACAAATACTAGGATTCAGATACATTAGGTAATGTGGCCAGAGGTCACACAGTATAAAATGACAAAACTATAAATATGTTTACAGCTTTGTTATGCCGCCTCGGAATCTCCCCGTCATGCCCATTTCCCTTCCCGTCACCCTCTTTATTTCAAACATCTCCCTCTTGGGCCTTTTCTGTGAGGATCTTAGTCTGATCTACAGGAAAAGCCCCGAAAGGTGATGCACATGTGTGTCAACAACTGGACACATAGGTCTGCCTCTGAACCACATTTTTGTCAGACCATTTAGGTAGTTCAATCATTGCCATGCATCCAACCATCAGTCGATGGCTTTAAAAGCATGAAAACAGTTTCAGGATTCAGACAGCACTGTGATTTAATACACTGCCTACAGACCTTGAACTTCATGACCTCTATCATCAACATTTCAGTACCACTAAATTAGAAGATCCTTTCTTAATATGGAAAACTACAAAAATCTCTTCATTTTTTCCATCTCCCCTTTTTCTGCATGAAATATATTCCTCCCAAAATACGTTTAATTTTTTTCTGTCTAGTCTTTTATTTTTGAAAACACTATTTTTTACTTGAATGGAAAAAGGGGTCTTCTAACACTACTGCTGATCTAACTGGATATAATGTATAGAAAATAATTAAACCATGACCCATGCTACACCATACAGAAAAATTAACTTTACATGGATTACAGAATTAAATGTAAGAGCTAAAATTGCAAAGATTTCTGAGAACACAGAGTACTAACCATTTAAAAAATCAATAAATTGTATATATCAAAATTGAAATATTTTCCTCAAAAAGATATTAAGAAAATGATAAGGCAAGCCACAGACTAGAAGAAAATATCTGAAAGCATATATCTGATAAAGGACTTATAAATATAATTCATATAAAGAAATTCTTCAAATTAATAATAAAATGACAATACAATTGAAAATGGGCAAAAGACTTGGAAAGACATAATTCACCAAAGAAACTGTGCGACTGATCAATAAATACATGAAAAGGTGCTCAATATTGTTAATGTTAAGGGACCTGCAAATTAAAACCACAATGGATAACAATACACATATTCTTAAACAGATAAAAATTTTAAAACTAAAATACCAAACATTGGAGAGGATACAGAATGACTGTAAATCTCTTACATTGTTAATGGAAGTGAAAATGATACAACCACCTTGGAGAAGTATTTGGAGGAATCTCCAAAAAGTTTAAGCATACATCTACCCTATTACTCAGCAGTTCCATTCCTAAGAATTTAAATAAGAGAAATTAAAACACCTCTCTAGAAAGGGTGTCATAGCAGTTTTATTCATAATAGCTCAAAACTTGTATGTAACTTGTTGCTTTTCCCTTGCTGCTTTTAAGAATCTCTCTTTTTTTAATTTTTGCCATCCTAATTACATTGTGTCTTGGTGTGGATCTCTTTGGGTTGATCCTGTTTGGGACGGTCTGTTCTTCCTCTACCTGGATGTCTGTTTCCTTTCATAGGTTAGGGAAATTTTCAGCTATTGTGTCTTCACATATGTTCTCTGCCCCCTTTTTCTTCTGTCTAGTCCTTATGAAATTATTCTAACCCGTTAAGCTCTGACAGTGTGACCACTGATACGAAGCACAGACTGCATATTATTTTAATAATTGATAAATATATGTGTGTACAGGGACTTGAAGGAAGAGAGTTTGAAAATATGTACATAAATCAGCATTTGCTTTATGGAGGGAAACAAGCTGCTAAACCTTAACCTAATCAGATTTCTCATACGAAACCAGATTAGCTCTTGCTTTCTCAGAGTAACTCACAACTTTCTTTATATTCCTTTTTGAGAAATGATCTTAAGAAAATATAACTTTGGTTTTGTTCTGTTCGTTAGTTATTTACCTTAGAATACTCGGTATTTAAAGCTCAGAGTCTCTCTTGCAAGCCTCTTCCAACTTGCTGCCATCTTAGGCTGATTTCAAAGAAACAGAGAACATTGTAGAACAAGAGGAATTAGAACCCCACTCCACTCCATTTTGGTGAAGCCAACCTGCAGTCCTGTTGTGTTTGGTTCATAGTGCACTTGAAGAAAAATACAGATACATGGAAGCATGTTCCAAACAAAGCCAACAGCGAGGTGAAGGGATTTGAAACATTTGTGAAGAGGAATAATTGAAGGAAGTAGAGATGTTTAACCCAAAGGAGAGAAGTTGCAGAAGAAATAGAATAGCTGTTACCCAATAATTGGAGAATTCTTGTATGAAAGGGCCATTTAAACCTGTTATTTGAGACTCAAAGAAGCAGAACCAGAACCAATCCACAGACCACCGTGTAGCATTGCCTGGGCTTGTCTGGCTCAAGGGCACCCAGCCAAGGGGTCAGGACTGAAATTCTGTCCACACTTATGGCTCAGCCCTATGGCCTGGATTAGGCTGTGGGATGCAGAGGCCTTTTTTGAAATTGGTCTGTCTGGAGAGGGAACTTCTTCCACTTTGCACAAAATCACTGTGTGTGTTATGTAGGCCCTGATTTCAAGTTCATATAATAAGAACATTTCTGTTAGTCATTGGTTTTCATAAGAAGAAATGTACTTCCTCAAAAACTAGTTCGTCCTCAGACCTCGCAGACTCTAGCAATTGAATGACCACTTAATAGAAATTACGTTCTAGTTGAGATGCCGAGAGGTGCATGCAACAAGGCCGTCTGCTAAGGCCAGGACCTGAGCCTCTCTTCCGACACTGGCAGTGGTTGTTGAGAGAGTGGGCCTCACTGCACAGGAGGGAACGCATTCAGGCAGGTGCCAGGCTGCATTCAGTGAGCCCTGTAACAGGCAGCAGGTGGCCTGCCCTGCACAGGTGACAGACAGCTGCAGCATGGTCCCCAGAGAGACAGGAGCCAGGAAACTCCAGAGATACAGCCAAATGGATGTACATCGACATCAGAAAGATAACGTCTGGAGCTGGCAAAGCTCCCATAGAAGGTGGTCTTCTAGTGCCGGTGAGGGCGTGGAGAAAAGGGAGCCCTTGTGCGTGGAATGTAAACTGGTGCAACCACTATGGAAAACAGTGTGACGGTTCCTCAGGAAATTAAAGATAGAACTCCCGTAAGATCCAACCATTCCACTTCCGGGCATATATCCAGAGGAAATGAAATCAGGATCTTGAAGCAGTATCTGTCCTCCTTCATTCGTTGCCGCACTATTCACAATTGCCAAGACACGAAAACAACCTAAGTGTCTATCTACAGATCAATGGCTAGAGTAGATGCGGTAAATGTATACAATGGAATATTACTCAGCCATACAGACAAGGAAATTCTACCATTTACAACAGCATGTATGAACCTTGAGGGCGTTATACTAAGTGAAATGAGCCAGACAGAGAAAGACAGAAACTGCGTGATATCACTTGTATGTGGGATCTGAAAAAGCTGAACCCGTGGATGCAGCATAGAACTGTGGTTTCTGTGGGTTGGGGGCTGGGGGATGAGGGCCATGTTGGTCAAATGGCACAGACTTCCGGCTGTGACGGGACAAAGTTATGGGATCTAATGTACAACACTGTGTGGTGTACTTGAAAGCCCCCAAGAGAGTAAATCATAAATATTTTCACCATGACAACAATATCAGCAAGAAAATTATGTGAGATGAAGGATGAGTTTACTAACAAAGTACATACATAAAATATAAAAATACATTTTTAAATTAAAAACTGTACTAATGTGGTATTAGGAGGGACACGGGGAGAGGAGGACAGCCCCCATTTCTTAAGAAAATGACAAAAATAGAGATTCAAGCACAAGAAACTGTGTCAGGAGCAAGTTTCTGGCCAGGACTTAGTCTCGGCTGTAGGAAAATGCCCAGTTTAGCATTTGTGCTGATGGATTTGTGATGGGGGAGTGTCAGGGACTCTTATCTGGAAGGGGAGCACCCTTGAGAGCCCAGGGACCAGGCCACCTGTGGGTAACTCGGGTGTGGGGTCACTGTCTAGACTGCAGGCTCTCCAGGTATTTCCCAGTCCTGAAGCCCTCTGATTCTGTAATAATATATGGACTGTCTTGCACTTCGTTTTTCCATTTTTGCAGGTACTTTAGGTAAATTCACGAGGGCCTTTTCTTCTGCAGGTTTCCTCTCTCACCTTTGACGAGCATATCACTTCTGAAGACAGAACTTTTTGACACAGTCTTTTGACATCCAGTCATTTCGAGATGTAAGATTTTTAAAAAAATATATGGAGGTGGGTGATGTTTTCAAGTGGGCATAAGATGTGCATTCTCCACGATACCTTCCATGGGGTGAGTGAGGCCCAAGGTCAAGGTCAGGCTGGACATGAGCTCCATGTGCCTCCACACAGTTCAAGCACCAGGGATGTGACAAGAATCAGGGAAGAATGCGGATGACTTTTGTGCAAAGAACTTGGCATTTCAAGAGGATGAGAATTTAATGATTTGCTCTTTAGGGCATGTCAAATGTTCCCTTGCCAAAACTGCTGCATTGAAAAGTCCACAGGGAGACCTTCCAGATGGCGGAGGAGTAAGACGTGGAGATCACCTTCCTCCCCACAAATACATCAGAAATACATCTACACGTGGAACAACTCCTACAGAACACCTACTGAACGCTGGCAGAAGACCTCAGACCTGCCAAAAGGCAAGAAACTCCCCACGTACCTGGGTAGGGAAAAAGAAAACAGAAAAACAGAGACAAAAGAATAGGGATGGGACCTGCACCAGTGGGAGGGATCTGTGAAGGAAGAAAGGTGTCCACACACTAGGAGCCCCTTCGCGGGCAGAGACTGCGGGGGGGCAGAGGGGGTAAGCTTCGGAGCCACGGAGGAGAGCGCAGCCACAGGGGTGCGGAGGGCAAAGCGGAGAGATTCCCGCATGGAGGATCGGTGCCGAGCAGCACTCACCAGCCCGAGAGGCTTGTCTGCTCAGCCGCCAGGGCGGGCAGGGCTGGGAGCTGAGGCTCAGGCTTCGGTCGGATGGCAGGGAGAGGACTGGGGTTGGCGGCGTGAACACAGCCTGAAGGGGTTAGTGCGCCACAGCTAGTTGTGGGGGGGGGCAATCCAGGAAAGAGCCTGGAACTGCTTATGAGGCAGGAGACCATTGTTTCGGGGTGCACGAGGAGAGGGGATTCAGAGCACCGACTAAATGAGCTCCAGAGACGGGCGCGAACCGTGGCTATCAGCGCAGGCCCCAGAGACAGGCATGAGACGCTAAGGCTGCTGCTGCCGCCACCAAGAAGCCTGTGTGCGAGCACAGGTCACTCTCCACACCGCCCTCCCGGGAGCCTGTGCAGCCCGCCACTGCCAGGGTCCCGTGTTCCGGGGACAACTTCCCCGGGAGAACGCACGGCGCGCCTCGGGCTGGTGCAACGTCACGCCGGCCTCTGCCGCTGCAGGCTCGCCCCGCATCCGTACCCCTCCCTCCCCCCGGCCAGAGCCCCCGAATCAGCTGCTCCTTTAACCCCGTCCTGTCTGAGCGAAGACCAGACGCCCTCAGGCGACCTACACGCAGAGGCGGGTCCAAATCCAAAGCTGAACCCTGGGAGCTCTGCGAACAGAGAAGAGAAAGGGAAATCTCTCCCAGCAGCCTCAGGAGCAGCAGATTAAATCTCCACAATCAACCTGATGTACCCTGCTTCTGTGGAATACTTGAATAGACAACGAATCATCGCAAAATTCATACGGTGGACCTTGGGAAAAATGATATATATATTTTTTTCCATTTTCTCTTTTGCCGTGTTTCTGACAGGGTCTTGGTGCTCCGGCCGGGTGTCAGGCCTGTGCCTCTAAGGTGGGAGAGCCAAGTTCAGGACATTGGTCCACCCAAGACCTCCCAGCTCCACGTAATATCAAATGGCAAAAGCTCTCCCAGAGATCTCCATCTCAATGCTAAGACCCAGCTCCACTCAATGACCAGCAACTTCCAGTGATGGACACCCTATGCCAAACAACTAGCAAGACAGGAACACAACCCCACCCGTTAAGAGGGAGGCTTCCTAAACTCATAATAAGGTCACAGACACCCCAAAACACACCACCAGACGTGGACCTGCCCAGCCAAAAAACAAGATCCAGCCTCATCCACCAGCACACAGGCACCAGACCCCTCCACCAGGAAGCCTACACAAGCCACTGAACCAAACTTAGCCACTGGCGGCAGACACCAAAAAGAACAGGAACTACGAATCTGCAGCCTGTGAAAAGGAGACCCCAAACACAGTAAGGTAAGAAAAATGAGAAGACAGAGAAACACACAGCAGATGAAGGAGCAAGGCAAAAACCCACCAGACCAAACAAATGAAGAAATAGGCAGTCTACCTGAAAAAGAATTCAGAGTAATGATAGTAAAGATGATCCAAAATCTTTGAAATATAATGGAGAAAATACAAGAAACGTTTAACAAGGGCCTAGAAGAACTAAAAAGCAAACAATGATGAACAACTCAATAAATGAAATTTAAAATTCTCTAGAAGGAATCAATAGGAGAATAAGTGAGGCAGAAGAACGGATAAGTGACCTGGAAGATAAAATATTGGAAATAACTACTGCAGAGCAGGAAAAAGAAAAAAGAATGAAAAGAATTGAGGACAGTCTCAGAGACCTCTGGGACAATACTAAACACACCAACATTCGAATTACAGGGGTCCCAGAAGAAGAAGAGAAAAAGAAAGGGACTGAGAACATTTTGAAGAGCTTATAGTTGAAAACTTCCCTAATATGGGAAAGGAAATAGTTAACCAAGTCCTGGAAGCACAGAGAGTCCCATACAGGATAAATCCAAGGAGAAACACGCCAAGACACATATTAATCAAACTAGCAAAAATTAAATACAAAGAAAAAATATTGAAAGCAGCAAGGGAAAAACAACAAATAACATACAAGGGAATCCCCATAAGGATAACAGCTGATCTTTCAGCAGAAACTCTGCAAGCCAGAAGGGAGTGGCAGGACATATTTAAAGTGATGAAAGGGAAAAACCTACAACCAAGATTACTCTACCCAGCAAGGATCTCATTCAGATTCAACGGAGAAATTAAAACCTTTACACAATTCTCTTAGCAAAAGTGAAGAGAATTCAGCACCACCAAACCAGCTTTACAACAAATGCTAAAGGAACTTCTCTAGGCAAGAAACACAAGGGAAGGGAAAGACCTACAATAATAAACCCAAAACAATTAAGAAAATGGTAATAGGAACATACACATCAATAATTACCTCAAATGCAAATGGATTAAATGCTCCAACCAAAAGACATAGACTGGCTGAATGGATACAAAAAGAAGACCATATATATGCTGCCTACAAGAGACCCACTTCAGACCTAGGGACACATACAGACTGAAAGTGAGGGGATGGACAAAGATATTCCATGCAAATGGAAATCAAAAGAAAGCTGGAGTAGCAATTCTCATATCAGACAAAATAGACTTTAGAATAAGGACTATTACAAGAGACAAAGAAGGACACTACAAAATGATCAAAGGATCAATCCAAGAAGAAGTTATAACAATTGTAAATATTTATGCACCCAACATAGGAGCACCTCAATACATAAGGCAAATGCTAACGGCCATAAATGGGGAAATCTACAGTAACACAATCACAGTAGCATCCCATGGGATGCAGCAAAAGCAGTTCTAAGAGGGAAGTTTATAGCAATACAATCCTACCTCAAGAAAAAAGAAATATCTCAAGTAAACAACCTAACCTTAAACCTAAGGCAATTAGAGAACGAAGAACAAAAAACCCCAAAGTTAGCAGAAGGAAAGAAATCATAAAGATCAGATCAGAAATAAATGAAAAAGAAATGAATGAAACGATAGCAAAGATCAATAAAACTAAAAGCTGGTTCTTGGAGAAGATAAACAAAATTGATAAACCATTAGCCAGACACATCAAGAAAAAAAAGGAGGAGACTCAAATCAATAGACTTCTTAGAAATGAAAAAGGAGAAGTAACAACTGACACTGCAGAAATACAAAGGATCATGAGAGATTACTACAAGCAACTATATGCCAATAACATGGACAACCTGGAAGAAATGGACAAATTCTTAGAAATGCACAACGTTCTGAGACTGAACCAGGAAGAAATAGAAATTATAAACAGACCAATCACAAGCACTGAAATTAAGAGTGTGATTAATAATCTTCCAACAAACAAAAGCCCAGGACCAGATGGCTTCACAGGTGAATTCTGTCAAACATTTAGAGAAGAGCTAAATCCTTCCTTCTCAAACTCTTCCAAAAGATAGCAGAGGGAGAAACACTCCCAAACTCATTCTATGAGGCCACCATCACCCTGATACCAAAACCAGATGAAGATGTCACAAAGAAAGAAAACTACAGGCCAGTATCACTGATGAACATAGATGCAAAAATCCTCAGCAAAACACTAGCAAACAGAATCCAACAGCACATTAAAAGGATCATACACCATGATCAAGTGGGGTTTATCCCAGGGATGCAAGGATTCTTCAATATACATAAATCAATCAATGTGATAAACCATATTAACAAATTGAAGGAGAAAAACCATATGATCATCTCAATAGATGCAGAAAAAGCTTTCGACAAAATTCAACATCCATTTACGACAAAAACCCTCCAGAAAGTAGGCATACAGGGAACTTACCTCAACATAATAAAGGCCATGTATGACAAACCCACAGCCAACATCGTTCTCAATGGTGAAAAACTGAAACCATTTCCTCTAAGATCAGGAACAAGACAAGGTTGTCCACTCTCACCACTATTATTCAACTTAGTTTTGGAAGTTTTAGCCTCAGCAATCAGAGAAGAAAAAGAAATAAAAGGAATCCAAATAGGAAAAGAAGAAGTAAAGCTGTCACTGTTTGCAGATGACATGATACTATACGTAGAGAATCCTAAAGATGCTACCAGAAAACTACTAGAGCTAATCAATGAATTTGGTAAAGTAGGATACAAAATGAATGCACAGAAATCTCTTGCATTCCTATACACTAATGATGAAAAATCTGAAAGAGAAATTAAAGAAACACTCCCATTTACCATTGCAACAAAAAGAATAAAATACCTAGGAATAAACCTACCTAAGGAGACAAAAGACCTGTATGCAGAAAACTATAAGACACTGCTGAAAGAAACTAAAAATGATACAAACAGATGGAGAGATATACCCTCTTCTTGGATTGGAAAAATCAACATTGTGAAAATGACCATACTATCCAAAGCAATCGACAGATTCAATGCAAACCCTATCAAACTACCAATGGCATTTTTCACAGAACTAGAACAAAAAAAATCACAATTTGTTTGGAAACACAAAAGAGCCCAAATAGCCAAAGCAATCTTGAGAAAGAAAAACAGAGTTGGAGGAATCAGGCTCCCTGACTTCAGACTATACTACAAAGCTACAGTAATCAAGACAGTATGGTACTGGCACAAAAACAGAAATATAGATCAATGGAACAGGATAGAAAGCCCAGAGATAAACCCACGCACACATGGTTACCTTATTTTTGATAAAGGAGGCAAGGATATACAATGGAGAAAAGACAGCCTCTTCAATACATGGTGCTGGGAAAACTGGACAGCTACATGTAAAAGAATGAAATTAGAACACTCCTTAACACCATACACAAAAATAAACTCAAAATGGATTAAAGACCTAAATGTAAAGCCAGACACTATAAAATTCTTAGAGGAAAACATAGGCAGAACACTCTATGACATAAATCACAGCAAGATCCTTTTTGACCCACCTCCTAGAGAAATGGAAATAAAAATAATCAAATGGGATCTAATGAAACTTAAAAGCTTATTCACAGCAAAGGAAACCATAAACAAGATGAAAAGACAACCCTCAGGATGGGAGAAAACATTTGCAAACGAAGCAACTGACAAAGGATTAATCTCCAAAATATACAAGCAGCTCATGTAGCTCAATATGAAAAAAACAAACAACCCAATCCAAAAATGGGCAGAAGACTTAAACAGACATTTCTCCAAAGAAGATATACAGATTGCCAACAAACACATGAAAGGATGCTCAACATCCCTAATCATTAGAGAAATGCAAATCAAGACCATAATGAAGTATCACCTCACACCAGTCAAAATGGCCATCAACAAAAAAATCTAGAAACAATAAATGCTGGAGAGGGTGTGGAGAAAAGGGAACCCTCTTGCAGTGTTGGTGGGAATGTAAATTGATACAGCCACTATGTAGAACAGTATGGAGGTTCCTTAAAAAACTAAAAATAGAACTACCATATGACCCAGTAATCCCACTACTGGGCATATACCCTGAGAAAACCATAATTCAAAAAGAGTCATGTACCACAATGTTCATTGCAGCTCTGTTTACAATAGCCAGGACATGGAAGCAACCTAAGTGTCCATCGAGAGATGGATGGATAAAGATGTGGCACATATATACAATGGAATATTACTCAGCCATAAAAAGAAACGAAATTGAGTTATTTGTAGTGAGCTGGATGGACCTAGAGTCTGTCATACAGAGTGAAATAAGTCAGAAAGAGAAAAGCACATACTGTATGCTAACACATATATATGGAATCTAAAAAAAAAAATAATGGTTCTGAAGAACCTTGGGGCAGGACAGGAATAAAGACACAGACATAAAGAATGTACTTGAGGACACGGGGAGGGGGAAGGGTAAGCTGGGACGAAGTGAGAGAGTGGCATGGACATATATACACTGCCAAATGTAAAACCGATAGCTAGTGGGAAGCAGCCGCATAGCACAGGGAGATCAGCTCGGTGCTTTGTGACCACCTCGAGGGGTGAGATAGGGAGGGTGGGAGAGAGACGCAAGAGGGAGGAGATATGGGGATATATGTATATGTACAGCTGATTCACTTTGTTATAAAGCAGAAAGTATCACACCATTGTAAAGCAATTATACACCAATAAAGACATTTAAAAAAAAAATAGTCCACAGCATCAAGTTGGCCACATCAAAATTTCACCTGCACATGCTCCTTCTGGAAAGTACAACTATTTCTGAGTTGCTGGCATTTTGATTATAACTTTCTTAGACTACTTTTTTAAAATGTTGAAATTTGGAATCCTGGTATAATTATTACATTACAGAGTCAGATAACTGGATTTCTGTTGTGACCACCATGACATCAGGATAAGCCTGCTACTCCATGCTGATATGCCCTGGAAGCTTGGCAAAAAATATAATAAATTCCTCATTGTTATTAAAGAGCATGCAAATATTTATTAGACCAACTGATCATCATTTTATTGTCTTGAAAATATTATATTTTTTCTCTGAATGCCCTTTTACCTAACATGTAACCAGGTGAAAATTTTATACCTGGGGAAAAAGTTATACATTGCACAAATAATCCAGTAATGCACACTTGTGTATATCATCATAATGTCTATGATTTATTCTATTTATATTACACAGATTTTTTAAAGTCAAATACTCAACAGAAGAGGATGATGGTTATTTCTCTGCTGCTTCAATTTTCTCTTGTGTTTATTTTTCCTTTTCTGTGTTAACCACTTGAGATCTATACTGTTGAAAAGAACAGGTTTCCTAGTTTCCAAGTGGATGCCCTGAGAACTCACACACATCGGCCCCGGGTTGGTCTGCCTGCTGCCTTTACAAGCAGTCATAGCTGCGGTCACTGAGGGTCTCCTGTACCAAGAGCAGCGTCTTAGGTACCCGACCCCTGTCTTCCTAATCATCACCACACATTTTAAAGAAAATTTATGGGTAATTTCAGTATGTATCACTTCTGTGGTTTAACTTCTAACATTTTTGTTTGACCATGTAACATACTGTTACTGATTATGCAAAACCTGGTAGGAAACTCTGGGCAACAAAGAGAGGTAGGTTCTTAACTTTTTCCTTTTTCTTCTATCCCCCTCTCAGTGGTATATCTACATCTGTATGTAGGAAATACTGTGAGGATATGGCCGCCAGCTTCTTCGTCTTTTAACGTGTTAAATAAACAAACATGTGCCAGTACCAATCACTAAAGAAGTAGCTACCCACTGAAGTTAAAGATTGATTTTACTTTGAGTATAATAACTCCCTTGTAGCAGTAACAAGCTAAATTAAACAAACAATATTCTAAATTATACTTGCAATATTAATCTGCAAAGAATGATATTTAACCTAAATGTAAACCAAAAGCTACCTTGTTGGTTCACTAAATACAGAATAATAAAAGCTGGAAGAAAATCAAAGACACTGCCCTAAGTACCACGTAAGGTACTCTGGTTCTGTAATAAAGATGCCTCTTCCTTTCCCTCCCATTGCTCTGAACGTCTGCTCAAGAATACTTTCCATCTAGCAGACTCTGGGATTGGGCTGGCATTCATCTGCAGCCTCAGATTTTTTTTATCAGACAGAGCCTTGAATTTTGTGCTCTAACTGATAAGAATTTAAAACAGCTGTTAGGAAGAAATTCAACAAGCTACAAGAAAACTCAGAAAGATAATTCATTTTGAGCCTCTTAGGAGAAATTTTACTCTCCTTCCTTCTGCCAAATAGGAAGTTCCCCCTAAAGAGTAAAAAACAAAACCAAAAATCAACTAAGAACAACAGCAAAGCAAACAAACCTAGGACTCCAGGGAAGCATACAAGCTTCTAGACAAAGTTTCTTCAGTATTTTCAGCCCCATGTTGATTTTCTATAAATATTTGATGTATAGAAGAATGGTTGGGTAGATGGATGGATGGATGGAGAGACAGGTGGGTGGATGGACAGATGGAAAAGAAACTGATAATAAGTAATGATCACTGAATGACTTTATCCAAAATCATGTCCTCAGGACCTCTCCCTTCCCTTTATTTCCTAAAAGAAATGTTCTCAGAAGAACTAACTGTGTCTTAGTCTACTGGGACATGTGTTCTTATTAGCCTGTTACTAAAATCAAGCGCTGAGGTTTTAAAATTATTTCTTAAAGTTAGAACAGATTCAGAGTTATCTCTGTAATGATGTCACTCTTGCTTATTTGCATTCCAATACGATATTTGCCATGAGAGAGTGAGGAAGGCTGCTTTGTAGAAGTTGGACCCACAGGGTGTGTGGCATCTGTGGACATTCTCTGTCTTGTGAGTCTCAGCAAAAACAAAATGTTAGGGGTTACTGCTCTGAAATAGCAATCATAACTGATGTTTATTGAGTTCTCTGTGCCAGCCAGTTTTCCAAGGGCTTAGCGTGAATTATTTCACTTACTACTCTCGAGAACTTTCTTAGGCAGGTATTATTACCCCCATTTTACAGCCCAGTGTGGTTGAGTAACTAGACCAAGGTCACGCAGTTAGGAATTGGTAGAGTCACGACCTGAACCCAAGCTGTCCAGCTCCAGAGCCTTTGCTTTGCTGGGGGATCTGCATTCAAAGCTCCCTAATGAAATGCTCTTCATTGCTACCTTCTTGGGCAAGTATTCAAAGTGTGTATTATGTGACCAAAATTGAAAAAAAAAAAATCTTGAAATTGGTGTCCTTATTTTACATTAAATCATTTTGATATGGAATCAGTCATTCATTCATATCGGTTTTGGAAAGCCTATGTAATCCTTGTAGACAACAAATAGCTCTTCTACTAAAACAAAATCAGAAAGATATGCATGACTCTTCTGCTTTAAGTCTCCAGAAATGACAGTTCTCACATGTTTCTTGAGACCCTTGAATCTCCTTTCCTTTTAATCTAAACCTTCCTAGAACTAGTATAGCTTTCAATTTCTCTTAAAGAGATCAGATTTTCATTCTCTCTGATAGTTTATAGTCAGATAATTTTTCTATTCATCTTTTCTCTCTGGCATTAATATTACTAAACCTAAAATAAAATGTACCAACTGGAGGTGATATTTAAATTTAATGGCGTTTTTGTTGTTGTTTTCTACACTTACTTATTGGAAATTGTAAGTTATGCTCTTCAGCTCAGGCAATTTAACAATGATTGTAGTCCACGGTTCTGTGTTATATCCACCACAAACATGATGTGCCCTCCCTAAAGTATAGCATTAATTTTGCAAAACAACCTCAAACTCCCCTAAAGAAAGCAGTTCTGCTGGTACCTGCACAGTCTGGGCGAGACTTCATTTGACTCCATCAGAAATCTTATTCTAATACAATCTTCCAACCTTTTATGGACAGGACAAGAACAGAAATGCTTACCTGGTATTTCTGCTTCCAGATATCAGATGCAATTTGTTACTGAGTAAGCAGCAGGCCCAATGGCTTTAACTGGCTTAGAAAAGCCTAGCTGTTCTTTCTCCTTAATCATATTAGTAGTCATCTTGGTATTTAATTACGTTCCCAAAGTATCTCAATAAGAGTAGTGTTTTTAGTATATTATGAATAATCTTAGACAGTGAGATGAGCTAAGGTCCATCCACCAGAAACAGTCTAAGTAGTCATTTTAACAGGCACACGTGTATATTTTGAAGTGCTTCCCCAAGTTACGTATGTGTATATCCTTCACGAAGCTCTGGTGACATCAGTGAGTATACTGATAGCACGAGGGGGGAGGAGACTGTATAAACCATGACACTCGGTGATGAATAGACTCTGAAAATGTATATTTGGGTTAAAGTGCCACATTTTACATGTGAGTAAACCTAAGACTGGCAGATATTATACTTAGTGTCTTAATTATGATATCACTGAAGCATTAAAAATCATAGTTATTTAACCCAAATGAGAATGCGTCCTCCAGCCTGGTAGGAGAAATATCTTAATAACATAAAACTTATGGTTACCAAAGGGCAAGGGGGCGGGATAAATTAGGAGTTTGGGATGAACACAGGAAACTACTATATATAAAATAGATAAACAACACGAACCTACTGTATAGCACAGGGAACTCTACTCAGTATTTTGTAATAACCTATAAGGGAAAAGAATCTGAAAAAGAATAGATATATATATATATACACATATACACATGTATACACACACACACACATATATATATATGAACCAAATCACTGTGCTGTGCACCTGAAACTAACACAACATTGTAAATCAACTATCCTTCAATTTAAAAATTCCTTAAAAATAACATAAAACATAATTCATCTTTGCTATATTCAGAGAAGGAAAATAAAGGAGGACATAGTTTTAGTTTTCTGGAAAGTTGGTATCATTAATTTAACCAAATTAGATAAGCTAAATACAGGTTTGATTGTTGTTTTAGAAAAAAAAATAAGTGAACACATTCATTCACCTGGGAGAATTCAATATCAACATCACACTGAGTATCTTTGACTAAGTAGAGTGATTGTGTTGTATATAGAAATGGTGGGGAATATAATTCTGGGACTTAGTAATCATACAATGAGATTTTTCAGGGAAATTTATTTTTACTTCAATCACTAAAATAACCAAACTCAAGACAGAAATGTATATCATTTCTCAAGTCTAATGGGAGTAATTTAATGAGAAGAAAAAAGTTGACAGGCTTTTTGTCAAATGAATACTATCATAAAAAATAGCCATCGTAATCATAATAGCTACCTCTGAGTGTCTGCCACAGACCAGACACTGTGATGGATCCTGCCTCACCGCCCACTGAAGTCCTCTCATCCCCACTGCAGATGCAGAAACTAAGTCTCACTTAGTGGGCAGAACACAAATTCAACCCCTAGCTGAATTCATAGCCCAGGTGCTTCATTAAGTTATATACTCTCCTGAAATATTTGTCTTTAAAAGTGTAGCAAAAAGGGGACTTCCCTGGTGGTCCAGTGGGTAAGACTCCACGCTCCCACTGCAGGGGGCTCAGGTTCGATCCCTGGTTGGGGAACTAAGATCCCACATGCAGCAAGGCAGGGCCAAAAAAAAATAAAATAAAAATACAAAAAGAAGTGTGTCAGTATCAAAACAAATAAGGATGTAAAATAGTTCTAGAGCAACCTTTTAAAAAAAAGTTTACCAAACGAAAACATCATATCATATTTGTGCAAAACAGAATCACAAATTTCTCAAAAAAATATAGCAGGGCTTACAGTCAACTTTTATTTTCTTTAAATAGCGCTATGTATAGTTCTTCAAATAATACTGCCATCCATGAAAGTACTGGGGGATGTGGCGCTGGAATTGCACATTCCCTTGACAGTCTTCACTGATGGAAAGTCTTTGTCCATTAGAGATGGATTTCACATTTAGAAGCAGCCTTGAAGGGTTTCAGAACCTTGTTTTATGCATAAGGTGGGAGATTAAGGCAGATACTACAACATTTGCACAGAAACTCGTTTACCAAAAGCCCATAGGACAACGTCAACGTAGTGAAGGCAGACACACACACACACACACACACACACACACACACCCCCGCAATCCCCTGGTTTTGTTTCACACAGAATCTTTCAGAGGCATCATGATTTCTCATCACAATGAATTTAATTGACTATTTTACCCAATACTATGAATTCTCCATGAATAATGTCATCGATGTCACAGAAATACATCAACAACCATTTCACTTAGGTTTTGGCAAATAAACTTTTCTCCTTGTTGGAGTTTCTACTGAAGACTTTTATGATTTATTTCCAGGTTTTATTGGAAACAACATATTTCATCACCAGCTATTATTCTCCTCAAATGCACATTATTTTGTCCACTTTACTTGAAAGAACACAACAAATCTCAAGTTGTTTGTTCAGATCAGTCACAATGTGTGAGACATCTTGGCAGAAACTTCATTCTTTTCTTTTTTTTTCATTCAAATTTTGCTTCTTTCAGCCTTAAATTGTTTTGTTTTAAATGCAAATGTTTTCTTTTATAATTTTAATTATTCAGTTATTATCCTCACAATTAATCTACTTAAATAGCCCAAGTCTCTGTCCAATTCACTATATTATTGGTCCCTTGGGTTCTTAGTGTAATATGACTTGAATCTTTACATTAGAGATACTTTAATTGAGAAAAATTAAAAACACAATGGATAGTAAAGTAATTACCAACATAAATGCCACAAATAAATAAATATTAACATTTTGTTATGATCATCTTAGATTTTTTGACAATTTAAATCTCACTAAAATTTGATGTCTGCTGTATTCCACTCTTCAGTTCACATTTTCATACTTTTTATTGCTCTCTATATGGTAATCCATATATAATACATGACATTTTTAATTTTTCTTCATTTATAAAAATTACATCATAAGGTATATTATTTTCTATAACTTGCTTTTTTCATTTAACCTAGTCAATTGCCTTTTTAATATCTTGTGGGGAAGTGGCTTTTGTACACAGAAAAGAATATCTATAATTAGTTATTTGTCTTTAAATTAATATCCTGTTTAATAGAGTTTTAATTTTAAAGCCTAGCTTTTCATAAGATTACAAAGTAAACTTATAAATCTATTTTCTAAAACCAGCAATTTTGTGAATAAATTAAAATACTAGCCTGTATTTGTTCCTGAATTAATATTCAATTTATTTATGCATTTGGTACAGTAAATATTTTAAAATATTTGCAGAAAACCTAAGCAAACTGTCCTAAATGTTTTTAAATAAAACCACAAATATGATATATCTGATTCTTTCTAGCACTTTAAAACATCCAGGAAGTCAGACTTTCAAATACTCATAAGGAATCCAAACAAAAAAAATCTTCCCAAGCACTCAAATGCTGCTTATACATATGATAAATCTAAATGGATGGTTCTAAGATGTCAGATTGCCTTGAGCATCTAAATATTGATCATAAAGTTAAGTTAAAAATTCCTGAGTATTTCAATTAAAATCTCAAATCCTTTTTGTCAGATTCCTTTACATCAGTGGTCCCCAAACTTTTTGGCACCAGGAACCAATTTCGTGGAAGACAACTTTTCCACAGACCTGGGGAGGGTGGTGTGGTTCAGGTGGTAATGCGAGCAATGGGGAGCGGCAGATGAAGCTTCGCTTGCTGCCCACCTCCCGCTGTTTGGCCCGGTTCCTAACAGGCCACCAACTGGTACCAGTCCGAGGCCAGGGGGTTGGGGACCCCTGCTTTACATGCTACCCTTTAAAAAGCAGCACAATTACAAGTTAACAAAGTGATTACAAGTCGTTACTACACTTGCACTGAATATAAAATTGATGCTGAATTTGGTTTCTTTCTTTTTTTTTTTTTTTTTTTGGCTGTGTTGGGTCTTCATTGCTGCGTGTGGGCTTTTCTCTGGTTGCGGTGAGCGGGGGCTACTCTTCGTTGCGGCGCGCAGGCTTCTCATTGCGGTAGGCACGCGGTCTTCAGTAGTTGTGGCACGTGGGCTCAGTAGTTATGGCTCGTGGGCTGTAGAGTGCAGGCTCAATAGTTGTGGCTCACGGGCTTAGTTGCTCTGCGGCATGTGGGATCTTCCCGGACCAGGGCTCGAACCCCTGTTCCCTTCATTGGCAGGCGGATTCTTAACCACTGTGCCACCAGGGAAGCCCTGGTTTGTTTCTTTATCATCTGCATAATTTATTTGTCAAGGAAACAAAATGACCATCTCAAGGTGGCTATTTGGTTAGAGATTAAGTTTACAGATTGTACCAATAGAATTAGGACCTGAATATGTTTATAGATTTAGATTATTAGCCAGAAATTTGAGACCAAAACATAGGAACCTAAATGTTCCTTCTTATGTGGTCCCACAGAGCCAGAGATTATTGGGATGGGGTCTGCTGCTAGGTGTCAATTGGCCTGTTACTGAGAAAAGGTTTCTCACAATGCATCCCATGGGCATTTCTTAATGGTCACCCTTACCCATTTTTTTCTTATCATCTCATACTCAACTTTTTGACAAAAGCTTCCTCCTTAAATTTTTACCCTCTGATTTTGCCTAGTGGGACCGATGAAAATAAAATACAATATACTTACGTAGTTTCTGTTGATATACCTATTTTCTGTAGACATTGTTGGAAACCCATAGATGCCTCTGTTTCTATATACTTATGTCTATTTTGAGTAATTATATAAACTTGTACTTCTGACCGGATTTTTATTTTCTTTTCTTGTCCTCTGATTGTCACAACCCCTGGAGGCACTTTCCTCCAGAGTACTGTCTGCAGACATCTTTGAAAACATTCTCACTTTCTGGTAAGAGCTACACATTTCAAGTACAACTTTATCTTCCCTACCCTGTCACAGGGAATCAACTACTCTTCAAGGAGCCCTGGTTCCTTTTATGGAATAAAGAGGCCAAAATCTGGGTATCAGGGGTGCACATCAGATTGCGATTTATGAGGACGGGAGGAAGACACGGTGGCATTTTAACAGAGCTGGCAGAGACATTTTTTGAAGTTTATGTGAACTGCATGAAGTTCATTTTACCTTTAAATTCAATTTTACTAAGGTCTGTTTAATATCTGTGTTCTAAGGTAAAATGTCTTATCTCTTTTTTCCCTTTCATACTACCATTATTTCACCGGCTTGAAAATGTCATATAAGCTATATCAGATTATATGATTAAGTTATGAGCATATGTAACCTTTGTCTAACTAGATGTGATTTGCTGGCTCCTGTACCCATCTCAGCTGCAACTGGGTCTTCTCTTTCTTTAGATAAAGCATTATTTTACATTCATTTTTGGATAAATACGTTTTTGAGGTCTTTCCGTATATATCTACACTATATGTATTTATACAGTATAAATAGATAGATATCATACATACATAGTGGTTCCTAATATGACTATATCATTATTTATCCGTGAGATTTAGTGTTTCTAATTTTTTCACTATTAGAGACAATGCTGTAAACAAATATTCTTAAACATGTCTCTGCTACCAGGTGCTGGAGTTCCTCTAGGGTCTATATCTAGAAGTGTAATTATTAGGTTATTCACGCTTCACTTTTAACTTTACTAGATATTGATAAATTGCACTTCAAACTGGGTTGAAAATTTTCACTTCCACCAGGGGCATATAAGATTTTCAATTTCCTCTCATTCTCACTAACACTTGACGTTGTCAGATGTTTTAATTTTTTCCACTTCTGATCACAAGAAATGGTTCTGCTTCATTGTTTTGCTTCACTGCCTTGATTACAAGATTGAGCATCTTTTCATAAGCATCATTAATTGCCATTCGGGGTTCCTGCTTAGGGAATTTCCTATCCTCATCCTTGCCCATTTCTCTTTTGTTTTTTTTCTAAATGATGTTATATATTCTAAATATTTACCACATTATATATGCTAACATATATATGTTTCAGGTACTTTACTTTTAGCATTGTGATGTCTTTTATTGTAAAGAAGTCTTATACTTTGATATAGTGAATTCATCCATTTTTTATCATCTATGTTCTGTGTCTTATATAAAAAACCCTTTCTTGCCCTGATATAATAAGGATACTTTACATTTCCAAGATTTTTTAAGTTCTTTTTTCACATTTAAGTCTTTAAATCATTTGGAGTTCATTTTTATCTATGGTATGAAAAAGCAAGTCATCTTATTTTGTTTTTATCTGCAAAGGAAGTTGTCCCAATAGTCCCAATATCATCACTGTCCATTTTCCTATTTTCCTTGCTAATTTGTAATGCCTCCTCATGATGTAACAAGATCCATGTGTGTACATACCTATGAGTAGGCTTCTGGGCTCTCTGTGCTTTTGTACAGGTCTACTTTTTGTCTATCCCTGTGCCCACCAATGCTCTTGATTACTGTATATTTAAAACATCTGATAAGGCAACTCTCCCCTCCTTTGTTTTCTTTTTTCTAGTAGTCTTGGTACTGGTACTCTTCTATAAGATAATTAAATCACTCTGTTAATCTACCCCCTCTCCAATAAAAACCACTTATAGTTTGCTTGGAAATTAACAAAATTTATTTTTAAATTTGGAAGAACTATTATCTGAATAGTACTGTGTTTTCCTATCCATGCATTTGACCTAACTTGCCATTCATTCTGGTCTCCTGAGAATAACAATATATATCACAGACACCTGCATGTTTTGTTATATTTATGCCTGGAAACTTAAATGTTTTGTTGCCATAGTGTCTTTTTTCTATTTCATTTTGTATTTAGCTATTGCTGCTGAATAGAAACACTACTAGTTTTTATATATTGGTCTTATATCCTGCCACCTTGCTGAATTTCCTAATTAGTTTTAATAGATAGTTTTATATTATCTTGGATTTTGTTTATAGATGATCAAATCCATCAGTCATGTCAACTTTTTTCTCCGCCTTTCCAACTCAGTTTCTTGCCTTATTGCTTTGGCTACCACCTCCAGTACAATGTTAAATGGTAGGATTAATAGCATTCAAAGGGCAAATGACAAGAACAAAACAAAAAAATGGACAGTTGGTTTGATTCAAGGTTGATGGAACAGAAAGGAATTAAGGAATTAAATATTATATTTGAAACTATTGATTGGTAATCCAGTTTGATGGTGATGATGATGATGATGATGGTAATGATGATAGCCAACAATTAATGAGTGCATGTTACTACATCTCAGACACTGCTAAATATTTTGTATTTGCATCATATTCAATCATTAGGAAAACATATGAGGAAGGTAACTGTTATTATCACCATCTTAGGGGTGAAAAAAACGGGTCCTAAAGAAGTTTAGTGACTTGCTCATGGTGCAACAGCCAGGGATTGGTGGATACAGGACACAAATCCAGGCTTAGAATCCTCAACACCAGACCATCAGCTAATTTCTTTAGTTCTAAGAAGGACAGGAATAGAGGTAATGGACAACTCCAGCATAAATCATTTTAAAATCATTTTCACTCCTTTCTTGGGTATGTCTCTGATTATTTTCTCTGGAAGTTTTTTAAAAACAGGATAGAAACTGATGTTCATTAGATTTCACTTAACAAATAATTCTTGAACATCAATTATGTGCTAAGCATGAGAGGACATTCAAAAATAGCTAAAAACACAATTTCCTCAATGAGTTTTCAGTATACTGAAGCAGATAAATGAGGATGAGACTAACCGTAATTTCAGGCAGAATAAAAGAACTGTTACAAATAAAAATATAAGCAAAATGCTACTTGGGATAAAAGCCAGGAATAAATTCAGTTACCTTTAAGACACATTCCAGCTGGTGATTCTGCAATTCATTCTTTACTTTTCGGCTTTTTGATTGTATGGTCACTGATAAAAGAGGGAAAAGGATAGAGACAGGTGAATTTCTATGGAGGCTTGCCCATGCACTTAATATTTTTAATGAACAGAATAGGAAAATAAAAGACAGTATACCATCCCACTAAGTAATACTTTTATAAAATATATGATTGCCACTTCAAAAGCCAAAATATCCCAATTTAAATTTTAAAAGTCCAGCACTAGTACAGATATATTTAATCTCTGAATTTTAGTCCTACTGTACAGAGAGAGCTTCATGTTAGAATTGGATGTGGGTGGTTCTAAAGTTCATTTGCATAATTATTACTAATGCAGAGCAGTGCACAGGCAGTAAGTAGGACATACTCTTTTTAAAAAGGCCTGAATTTGCACAAGCAAATCTTTGGTGAACTTCTTTTAAATACATAGGACATCATAAAAATACAGAAAAATGCTGTCAGAGGTTGTGGAGTGAAATGAGAGAATCCATCAGTAATGTCTTCAAGGAAAGCAAAAGGCACTGATATTGCATGAAGTTGTTAAAAGAATCAGATTTAAATACTCAGAAATGTTGATACTTTTTACTTGGCTTGTCTTTAACTTTCAGGTATTCATGTTGCTAAAGATCAGTACTTTTAAAATTCACTGTTGACAGTATTGGAGTAATCGTGCATATTGGGCATATTCCTATTATTCTTTTCTCCTCTCTTCAGCACACACTGCACATATTCTAGGGATGGTTTAACTCATTTCTCTGCATTCTGTTGGTTTTACGTTGATTGTGAGATGTTTTTCTGAAGAATTGAGAGAAGCCTGACAACAGTCTATGCATCACGGTAGGAGCTATATGGTCGTTAATGTTGGAAACCACTTTTACTTTTTCATGTGGGAAAAATAGAGCTTTGTTTTATTTTCAACTTGACTTAGAGTTTTAATGTGACTAAGAAGTTATGACTCATGCAGTTGTTGGTCTGTAATTATCACAAGCCTAAGATCCATCCAAAACCCACTCTTCTGTGGGATTTCCAGCAGTTGTGAGCCTTGGGCACACCAGTCTTCCTTCTCTGCCCTCAAGGTGGGCGGGAATCACTGTCTGATCAGAGCTGATGAAAGTAAGAACAGCACCTGTGCTCTCTGCACACCTCAAAATGTTCCTAAGGGTGACTTTTCCTCTGATACTATTTTTGTCTATTTATTTGTACCATAATTTCCTTCTAGAACAGCTGATGGCTCCGTTCGCAAATGAACAACGTGTTTTTTCCTGGGTGTACTGTCTTTCTAAAACAAAGTGAGAAATTATAACATGAAACATCCTGATAAGACTACTTTTCCTGCTGAGCTCATGCTCTACTAAAAATCCCTGAGGCATCCATTGTTGGGTTTTATAGACTACTCTTGAAAATTCACAGCCAAAACTTTTTAAAGTGTTTAGTAAAAGAAAGAAAAAGAAAAAAGAAGGAGGAATCCAGTATGAAACAAATACACTTGGGATGGAACTGACTCAGGAAAAAAAAAAAAGAAATCATCAGAATAGAGCATTTGCAAGCAACGGGGAAGGATAACATCAGAAAGAGAGTGTTGTGTATGCCTAGAGGCCAGGGGTGCAGGAAAATGGAATGGAAAAGTTCCCATTGCTACCCACAGGAACTTCTCATGCTGCAGCTCATCACACAACAGGCCATGAGTGAGAATAACAGGCTGCCAGGTAGCTGCCTCGGCTGCCAAGAAAGATAAGGAAGTGCAAAAAACAAAGGATGAAAGAGGTTAGAACCTAAAATAAGGTAGACTAAGAGGAGTGGGGGGCCTTTAAATGTGAACCACAAGTGAGGCTGAACAACGTACAAGTTGCTGCTGAAAGGATGTTGTTAATAAAATTACATGCAGCTACATACTGCATAGAGATCTATTGTCATTGCATGATATGTATGAAGAACCCATACCATTAAGGGCATAACCAATATGTCTTCTTCTTTTGCTCAGAATTTATATGATGAGATAAATCAAGTAGGTGTCCAAAGATATGACTCAGTTAAAAATTCTGATATATGTAAAATAACCGAGGTTTGATCCTTTTAGCAAAAGGTTTCATGCTATGATTGGAATGGTGCTCTTGCCTGGAGTTACTTACTTTTTGATCCAGGGTATAATCTAGAGCTTACAACTGGGTCCACCTCAAGGATGCCTCCACACTTTCCTTTACATGATTTCAAGTGAACCTCTGAAACTGTGTATAATGGTGAGTCTCCAGCAACAGGCAACCATTAAAAGAATTCAATAGAAAGATTATTTTAAATTTTAAAAACTGTGGCATGACCAGCTTATCTAATAATCAGCACTCTCTTATCATATACAATCTCTTCTCACCCTCCATTTTCTCGTCTTTGGAAGGAAATATTCAATAACAATAATGGCAAACTCATTGGGTAATTGTGAAGATTAATATGAGACAATAAACATAAAGCACTTATCAGAACAACTGGCCATTTGTTCAACTAGAAATGATTCAACAAACATTAGCTTTTATTATTTTTATATTGTCAGACCATTTCAATTTAGACCACCTTTGTATATACAACAACTAACGACACATCAGTGCAGAGTTACTAATAGAAACTGAATAATACTTCCTGACTCAATAAATTAGTACATGGAAAGAAACCGTTCCTGCCCCCAGGATGAGCTTGATCAACTGGGATAGATAAAACAGTTAATTGACATTTACAAAAGAATGTACTAAATGCTATCAAATGAGCAATTCAGACTACTGAAAGAGGGACTTACCTTTCTAACAATATAATGGAACATGTACCCTGAAATCCTCTTAAAATATCACTTAAAGAGCCCATAACTGAACTGGCAAGAAAGTAAGGGAGCTCCTCAAAGGCCAAGATTAAGGGGAAATCATGCCTACAGAGAGAAGGTAGTTGGCATTTGCCATGTGCTTCTGCCAATGCTCAGCGGCCTGGAGCGTAGATCACACATACATGGGGGAAAGGAGGCAGATCCCAGGGGTGTGGTAGGAGCGTCCCAAGTAAAGAAAGAACTCTGTGAGGACAACTACCACAGAGAAATCGTAAACTGGGGTGGGATAACTACTCTGCAAAGTGAGAGACTAAAGAAATTAATTTCTTTCATCAATGGGTCTCACTTGAGGGAGGAAAAAGTCTGTGCTGAGAACAACAAGCCAGCCTTTATGGGAAGTGTGGACTTGATGTCATGTTACTCATGTGTTCTCCCAAAACCTAAGTACTCACCTGACATAAGCAAAAGAAAATCCTCTGTTCAGGACTCCAAGAATTCTCACATTATATACCCAGTGAATGTGAGCTGACACGAGTGAGGGTCAGCAAGAGAAACAGATGTCAGAATCAGACCCTCAAAGATTGCAGATATTGTATTTTTTGCTCTTTCATAATAATAGGCATGTAAATCTGTTTAAAGAAATAAGAGGATGCCACAGATATTACTAAGGAACATTAGAGATAACCAGTCATCATATTTCAAAGAAGAATGAACAGAATTTCTAGATATGTATGGTGTGACTGCATGTGAGTGTGTGTGTGTGTGTGTGTGTAATAACCATGAGATAGCATTTTAAACACAGCTGAAGAGAGAATTAGTGAAGTACAATATAAATATGAAGAAATTACCAAGAATGCAATACAAAGGAGAAAAGTGTGAACAATTTAGAAAGAAGGGTTCAGGTACATTTCATCAGAATTCCATAAAGAATTAAAAATATGAGGAAGAGGGAATATTCCCCAACATGATTGTTAAGAAATTTCTAGAATTAAAGATGCCAATTTTCTGATTTAGGTAGCCACATTTATTCCAAAGTGGATAAATACAAAAAAATACATACACATCACAGGCAAACTGTACAACACAGAAGATTCTAATAAGAAGCCCAAACCAAGAGGAAAGTAAATAACCTAAGAAGGAATGACACTTAGACTATAACTTCTCAATGACAACAATGCAATACAGAAGGCAGTAAAATAATGATTTTAAAGTTCCAAGGGATAAATTACTGACAAGTATAATTGTATTTCTTTCAAGACCAAAGGCAGAACAAATTTATTATTAGTCTTTCCAAAAAATAAATGCAAAAATCTAAAACAAAAGAATTTCTTACCAAGACACCCTCACACATGTATTTGTCTAAAAGTATTAAGTATTTATACTTAAATTAAAAAAGGCAAATGATCCCAGAAGAAATACCTTGCCTGAAAGAAAAGAAAGAATGGTGAGCATAATTAGGCAAAGATAAGCAAATAAATGCAAAAAAAACTAATTTTCATAGTGTTAAAAACTAGTGAAAACAGCTCTACCCACCACCAGTCCCTCCCATCAGGAAACTTGCTCCAGCCTCTTAGATAGCCTTATCCACCAGAGGGCAGAGAGCAGAAGCAAGAAGAACTACAATCCTGCAGCCTGTGGAACAAAAACCACATTCACAGAAAGATAGATAAGATGAAAAAGCAGAGGGCTATGTACGAGATGAAGGAATAAGATTAAACCCGAGAAAAACAACTAAATGAAGTGGAGATAGGCAACCTTTCAGAAAAAGAATTCAGAAAAATGATAGTGAAGATGATCCAGGACCTTGGAAAAAGAATGGAGGCAAGGATCGAGAAGATGTGAGAAATGTTTAACAAAGACCTAGAAGAATTAAAAAAAAAAACAGAAATGAAGATTACAATAACTGAAATGAAAACTACACTAGAAGGAATCAATACCAGACTAACTGAGGCAGAAGAACGGATAAGTGCAGAATGCTGGAATTCATTGCTGCGGAACAGAATAAAGAAAAAAGAATGAAAAGAAATGAAGACAGTGTAAGAGACCTCTGGGACAACATTAAATGCAACAACACTCGCATTATAGGGGTCCCAGAAGGAGAAGAAAGAGAGAAAAGACCCGAGAAAATATTTGAAGAGATTATAGTGGAAAACGTCCCTAACATGGGAATGGAAATAGCCACCCAAATCCAGGAAGTGCAGAGAGTCTCATACAGGATAAACCCAAGGAGAAACATGCCAAGGCACATGTTAATCAAATTGGCAAAAATTAAAGACAAAGAAAAATTATTGAAAGTAGCAAGGGAAAAACGACAAATAACATACAAGGGAACTCCCATAAGGTTAACAGCTAATTTCTCAGCAGAAACTCTACAAGCCTGAAGGGAGTGGCATGACATATTTAAAGTGATGAAAGAGAAGAACCTACAACCAAGATTACTCTACCCAGCAAGGATCTCATTCAGATTCGATGGAGAAATCAAAAGGTTTAAAGACAAGCAAAAGCTAAGAGAATTCAGCACCACCAACCCAGCTCTACAACAAATGCTAAAGGAACTTCTCTAAGTGGGAAACACAAGAGAAGAAAAGGACCTAAGAAACAAACCCAAAACAATTAAGAAAATGGTAATAGGAACATACACGTCAATAATTACCTTAAACGTGAATGGATTAAATGCTCCAACCAAAAGACACAGGCTTGCCGAATGGATACAAAAACAAGACCCATCTGTATGCTGTCTACAAGAGACCCACTTCAGACCCAGGGACGCATACAGACTGAAAGTGAGGGGATGGAAAAAGGTATTCCATGCAAATGGAAATCAAAAGAAAGCTGGCGTAGCAATACTCATATCAGATAAAATAGACTTTAAAATAAAGAATGTTACAAGAGACAAGGAAGGACACTACATAATGATCAAGGAATCAATCCAAGAAGAAGATATAACAATTATAAATATATATGCACCCAACATAGGAGCACCTCAATACATAAGGCAACTGCTAACAGCTATAAAAGAGAAAATTGACAGTAACACAGTAATAGTGGGGGACTTTAACACCTCACTTACACCAATGGACAGATCATCCAAAATGAAAATTAATAAGGAAACAGAAGCTTTAAATGACACAATAGACCAGATGGATTTATTTGATATTTATAGGACATTCCATCCAAAAACAGCAGATTACACTTTCTTCTCAAGTGCGCACAACACATTCTCCAGGACACATCACATCTTGGGTCACAAATCAAGCCTCAGTAAATTTAAGAAAATTGAAATCATATCAAGCGTCTTTTCAGACTGCAATGCTATTAGATTAGAAATCAATTACAGGGAAAGAAATTTAAAAAACACAAACACATGGCAGCTAAACAATACGTTACTAAATAACCAAGAGATCACTGAAGAAATCAAAGAGCAAATCAAAAACGACCAAGAGACAAATGACAAAGAAAACACAATGATCCAAAACCTATGGGATGCAGCAAAAGCAGTTCTAAGAGGGAAGTTTATAGCTGTACAAGCTATACCTCAAGAAACAAGAAAGATCTCAAATAAACAATCTAACCTTACACCTAAAGAAACTAGAGAAAGAAGAACAAACAAAACCCAAAGTTAGCAGAAGGAAAGAAATCATAAAGATCAGAGCAGGAATAAATGAAATAGAAACAAAAAAACAATACCAAAGATCAATAAAACTAAAAGCTGTTTCATTGAGAAGATAAACAAAATTGATAAACCATTAGCCAGACTCATCAAGAAAAAGAGGGAGAGGACTCAAATCAATAAAATTAGAAATGAAAAAGGAGAAGTTACAACAGACACAGCAGAAACACAAAGCATCCTAAAAGACTACTGCAACAACTCTATGCCAATACAATGGGCAACCTGGAAGAAATGGACAAATTTTTAAAAGGTATAACCTCCCAAGACTGAACCAGGAAGAAATAGAAAATATGAACAGACCAATCACATGTAATGAAATTGAAACTGTGATTAAAAATCTTCCAACAAACAAAAGTCCAGGACCAGATGGCTTCACAGGTGAATTCTATCAAACATTTAGAGAAGAGCTAACATCCATCCTTCTCAAACTCTTGCAAAAAATTGCAGAGGAAGGAACACTCCCAGACTCATTCTATGAGGCCACCATCACCCTGAAACCAAAACCAGACAAAGATAGTACAAAAAAAGAAAATTACAGACCAATATCACTCATGAATATAGATGCAAAAATCCTCAACAAAATACTAGCAAACAGAATCCAACAACACATTAAAAGGATCATACACCATGATCAAGTGGAGTTTATCCCAGGGATGCAAGGATTCTTCAATATACACAAACCAATCAATGTGATAAACCATATTAACAAATTGAAGGAGAAAAACCATATGATCATCTCAATAGATGCAGAAAAACTTTTGACAAAATTCAACATCCATTTATGACAAAAAACCCCCCAGAAAGTAGGCATAGAGGGAACTTACCTCAACATAATAAAGGCCATATATGACAAACCCACAGCAAACATCATTCTCAATGGTGAAAAACTGAAAACATATCCTCTGAGATCAGGAACAAGACAAGTGAACTCTCACCACTATTTTTCAACATAGTTTTGGAAGTCTTAGCCATGGCAATCAGAGAAGAAAAATAAATAAAAGGAATACAAATTGGAAAGAAGAAGTAAAACTGTCACTGTCTGCAGATGATATGATACTGTACATAGAGAATCCTAAAGATGCCACCAGAAAACTACTGAAGCTAATCAATGAATTTGGTAAAGTTGCAGGATACAGAATTAATGCACAGAAACCTCTTGCATTCCTATACACTAATGATGAAAAATCTGAAAGAGAAATTAAAGAAACACTCCCATTTACCATTGCAACAAAAAGAATAAAATACCTAGGAATAAACCTACATAGGGAGACAAAAGACCTATATGCAGAAAACTATAAGACACTGATGAAAGAAATTAAAGATGATACAAACAGATGGAGAGATATACCATGTTCTTGGATTGGAAGAATCAATACTGTGAAAATGACTATACTATCCAAAGCAATCTACAGATTCAATGCAATCCCTATCAAATTACCAATGGCATTTTTTACAGAACTAGAACAAAAAATCTTAAAATTTGTATGGAGACACAAAAGACCACAAATAGCCTAAGCAGTCTTGAGGGAAAAAAACAGAGCTGGAGGAATCAGACTCCCTGACTTCAGACTATACTACAAAGCTACACTAATCAAGACAATATGGTACTGGCACAAAAACAGAGATAGATCAATGGAACAGGATAGAAAGCCCAGAGATAAACCCACACTCCTATGGGCAACTAATCTATGACAAAGGAGGCAAGGATATACAATGGAGAAAAGATGGTCTCTTCAATAAGTGGTGCTGGGAAAACTGGACAGCTACATGTAAAAGAATGAAATTAGAACACTCCCTAACACCATACACAAAAATAAACTCAAAATGGATTAGAGACCTAAATGTAAGACCCGACACTATAAAACTCTTAGAGGAAAACATAGGAAGAAGGCTCTTTGACATAAATCACAGCAAGATCCTTTTTGATCCACCTCCTGGAGTAATGGAAATAAAAACAAGAATAAACAAATGGGACCTAATGAAACTTAAAAGCTTTTGCAAAGCAAAGGAAACTACAAACAAGACGAAAAGACAACCCTCAGAATGGTAGAAAATATTTGCAAACGAATCAACAGACAAAGGATTAATGTCCAAAATATATAAACAGCTCATGCAGCTCAATATTAAAAAAACAAACAACCCAATCAAATAATGGTCAGAAGACCTAAATAGACATTTCTCCAAAGAAGACATACAGATGGCCAAGAAGCACATGAAAAGCTGCTCAACATCACTAATTATTAGAGAAATGCAAATCAAAACTACAATGAGGTATCACCTTACACCAGTTAGAATGGGCATCATCAGAAAATCTACAAACAACAAATGCTGGAGAGGGTGTGGAGAAAAGGGAACCCTCTTGCACTGTTGGTGGGAATGTAAATTGATACAGCCACTATGGAGAACAATATGGAGGTTCCTTAAAAAACTAAAAATAGAATTTCTATATGACCCATCATCTCACTACTGGGCATATACCCAGAGAAAACCATAATTCAAATAGACACATGCACCCCATTGTTCACTGCAGCACTGTTTACAATAGCCAGGTCATAGAAGCAACCTAAATGTCCATCAACAGACGAATGGATAAAGAAGAAGTGGTACATATATACAATGGAATATTACTCAGCCATAAAAAGGAACGAAATTGGGTCATTTGTAGAGACATGGATGAATCTAGAGACTGTCATGCAGAGTGAAGTAAGTCAGAAGGAGAAAAAGAAATATCGTATATTAACACATATATGTGAAACCTAGAGAAATGGTACAGATGAACCGGTTTGCAGGGCAGAAATTGAGACATAGATGCAGAGAACAAACGTATGGACACCAAGGGGGGAAGCGGCTGGGGGTGGTGGTGGTGGGATGAATTGGGAGATTGGGATTGACATATATACACTAATATGTATAAAATGGATAACTAATAAGAACCTGCTGTATAAAAATAAATAAATAAAATAAAATTTTTTTTAAAACTACTGAAAGACAACAGCAAATACATTTTGATGGGATTATCAGAATAAAATTGTTTCAAAGAAATGGGAAAATTTTCTTCAAAGGAAGATCTCGGATGCAAGAAAGAATAGTTAGCAAAGAAGAGTAAACACGTAGATAAACCTAAACAACCTTTGACTACAAATGGTTGAACGTAGTATTTAGTTTGCACGTTAAATAAAATAACTTAAAACCTGGGCAACAAGCATATCAGTTGCTGTTGGTGGTGGTGGTGATCAGAGGCAAGGTGCTCAAAGGTCCTTGTATGATTCCAAAGGAGGGTAAATATATTGATTAAATTTAAACTTTAAGATAAATATGCATATCAGAAGTTAAAGTAAGCACCAGAAGAAAAGAATTCAAGAGTACGATTCCAAAACTAGGAGACAGGAAAAATAATCTAATTAATTCAAAAAGTCTGAAAGTAGAAACATTAGAAGAAACAAAATAAAACAACTAGATTGCTAACCTAATAAGTTGAAAACAGAATACATGCTCCAATTAAAAGACGAATATTGACAGATTTTTTTAACTCACTGTATTATAATTATAAGAAACCCACTTAGAAATATAACACAGTAATATTGAGAAGAAAATTATGAGAAAATACATACCAAGAAAACTAACCAGAAGGAAGTTGGTGTAAGTATATTGAAGGCAGTCTAAAAAGATTTTAAAACAAAAAAGGTTGTGAGAGATAAAGAAGGTTGATGCACAAAATAAAACATTGAAAACTGGCAGAACTACAAGAAGAAATGGACAAATCCAGTATGCTAAGAAGTCAAGGGTAACAATGCATCCTTGGCAATTCTGGGAAGGCTTTAGGGAAGGAAGGAAGATTCTGTGCTGGGCCTCGAAGGATCCCAGGTGTTGGCCAGATAAGTAGGATAAAACTGATAACAGAAAACAACTGCGCAGACACAGAGAACATAGCATTTTTGAAAAACTGCAAGTACCTGGGTGTGACTCAGTGCACACAGGGCAGGCTGTATTGAGAAGAAAGTGAAGGACCACAAGTAGGAGTTTTACGTGCTTTGTTAGACTTTATCCTGAAACAAGTGAGACCAGTGAAGGGTGTTAAGCAGATGAGTGTCATGATCAGATTCTGATTTGAGGTCAGTCATTCTGGTGGCCTGAGCGTGGTGGCCCAGGCTGGACCGATTATGAACCGTAAGTGTTTCTGGTCTCAGGAGTGGGGGACGCTGACTTAGTGCCAGCAAACCCCAAAACCACTGTCAGGCTGGACCGATTATGAACCGTAAGTGTTTCTGGTCTCAGGAGTGGGGGACGCTGACTTAGTGCCAGCAAACCCCAAAACCACTGTCAGTCCACGTAACGTGGCATTAGTCCTCTCAGGTGTTCCCAGATGATAACAGTTTCCTGCTCAACCTAGCCTTGGCAATGTCCATGGTCTGGCCATTTACAGGGATGCTCTGCTTTCCTGCCACATTTCATTCCTAGAGCATCCTTCATTCACCCATCTATCACCCATCATTCAATATTTGTTGAGCAAACTACTGCAAGATACCCTTTTGCAGGCATTGGGGACACAGCAGTGGGCAAAAGGAGGAAAATCCCTGCCTTCATGGAGCCACATTGTTTGTGTCTGTGCGTATGTCTGCATGTGTGTAGGAAGATACAGACAATGAACACAATACACAAGTAACTTCTAAAGGACATTAGAAAGTGGTAAGTACTGTGGAAATATTTAAAAAGGCTAGAGAGTTGGAAAGTCCCTGAGCAAACAAGGGATTACAGTTTTAAGTAGGAGATCACAGCAAGCAGTCTTGCTGAAAAGGAAATATCTGAACTAAGACTTGAAAAAGCAGTGAGGAAGGAAGCCATGCAAATATTAATATCTGAAGGAAGAGTTTCCAGGCAGAAGCAGGGTTGCTTGAACATTTGTATTCTCTTGACTCAAATGAGTCAAAATAATTATTCTGACACTTGAAATTTTGCGTTTGATGCTTCCTAGGAAACATGTATGTTTTACATGCCTCCCCCTCCTGTAGGATCAATATATCACATTTAAAGAGGAAGTGATTTAGAAAACAGCCATGAAGACACAGTTACCCAGTGCCTTGATGTTTTCCTGTTTCTCTGCTGGCATTCAGCCCAACAGCTGTCACCCTTACCTCTGTGATAATTTGGGTCCTGCTCAGCAGCTTGAGTGGCACTGAGCTTTGAGAGATGGTCATAACATCTTTGTTAGAAATGATATGCAAATTGTTCCAAGAGATTACGTCTCAAGTTTTCTTTCTGAAAGCAAGAAAAGACAAATTTCTTTATAAATCAAATGTTAAGAGTTGGTGAAATGAATTTCCCTCCAGCTTTGTCTTGGTTAACAATTCTTCTGGGATAACGTGGATTGTTTTTATGATTTTTCATGGGGACTGTCAGGTCTGTCAGATGAAGTGAAAACTAGCAAAATGATATAAAGAATATTATTCACACAAAATAATTCCTGTTAGATGCTAAGAAGAAAATTTGTTTTACATAGAAGGAAATTCAGGTACTTTAGGTTGGTTGTCTTATATTGATTACCAAAAATAATATTTTGGATTTGGTATGATAACCTCAGAGTAGGAATTAATCTCGGACAGTAAATAACATGGTCACACAACTATCATGTGTTCAGATAGGGATTTGAATTGGATCTTCCCCTGAAAACTAAAGCCCAAACTCTAAAGCAATCAGATACTGTCAGCTAAGCCACACTCATAGCCATCAGCGGTTTCCTTCTTCATGAAGAAGGGGCAGTGCTTATCACCTGGGGCGCCCATGAGAACACCCACATGTAGGCCTCAGTAGGTTTATGGCGGGGTCCAGAGGTTTTTTTTTTTTCTAATTTATGTAATTAATGTATTTCTTAAATTGAAGTATAGTTGATTCACAATGTTGTGTTAGTTTCAGGTATACAGCAAAGTGATTCAGTTATATATATGTATTCTTTTTATATATAAAAATAGTCTTTTTCAGATTCTTTTCCCTTATAGGTTATTAAAAAATATTGAGTATAGTTCCCTGTGTTTTACAGTAGGTCTCTGTTGTTTATCTATTTTATAAATATATAGTAGTGTGTATATGTTAATACCAAATTCTGGACTTATCCTTCCTCCGCTTTCCTCTTTGGTAAGCGTAAGTTTGTTTTCTACGTCTGTGGGTCTATTTCTGTTTTGTAAATAAGTTCACTTGTATCAATTTTTTTTTTCAGATTCCACATACAAGCGATATCATATGATATTTGTCTTTGTCTGGCTTACTTTACTTAGCATGATAATCTCTAGGTCCATCCATGTTGCTGCAAATGGCATTATTTCATTCTTTCTTATGGCTGAGTAGTATTCCATTGTATATATGGACCACATCTTTATCCATTCATCTGTCAATGGACATTTAGTTTGCTTCCATGTCTTGGCTATTGTAAATAGTGCTGCTATGAACATAAGGGTGCATATATCTTTTTGAATTATGTTTTCTTCTGGATATATGCCCAGGGGTGGGATTGCTGGATCATATGGTAGCTCTATTTTTAGTTTTTTAAGGAACCTCCATACTGTTCTCCATCGTGGCTACACCAACTTACATTCCCACCAACAGTGTAGGAGGGTTCCCTTTCCTCCACACTCTCTCCAGAATTCATAGTTTTAAAAAGCTCTGCAGTGATGTGAATGCTCAGCCCGGGTCAAGAACCACCACAGAACATGCTGCTTAAACCTCAGCTGGGCTGCAAAATAACAGGGATACTGCCCGTGCTTCTCATGAGCTATTCAGATGCATGCCACCGAGAGCCTGCTTTTTTGTGTGCGGTAGCAGGGGGAGAGCAGGACTTTTTGAAGAGGAAAAAGACAGCATGCAGTTATGAAGGTTCTCTAAGCAAATACAAAACCAAAGGCAGTTGGGACAGTAACTGATACTTTGAATTATTAATTACATGTACAATATAATGCACTCAATTTACATGCTATTCAACCACCGATGATGTATTTATAACCTACCTGTAATAGGCCTAATGCATTTACTTAATGTTTAACTATGTATATTGAAATTGTTAGCCTTTTTAAAAAATGGAAAAAAAGGACTTTAAAGGCTGTTCTCTTACATCCAAAACAATCCTTAATTCTCAAAGGATTTATAAAGTGTTACAACTCAAAGTTTTTGTATCTTCTCCAGAAAACTACTTACTTATTAGAAAATTCAGTAAGATCTTTACTAGGTGAGTTGGACAAATTCCAAACTCCAAAGAGTTGGACAGTGCAGAAATTTTTCTTTTATTTTCAAACAGTGTGCTTGAGTTACAAAACTTATTAGTCTCAATATAGACATGAGCTGAGTTCTAAAGGTTCATTTCTTAGCAAGCCTATTAAATTGTAACGATGTTATTTGTAAGTTACAATAACATACCCAATAAGAATTTTAAAGGTCACAGTGTAATTGAAATGTAATATAATTGCCCTGAAAGATAGTAGAAAACAATACTTGTATAATTACAGTATTTAAATCAAGCTTTTAAATTGAATACCTATAGTGGGTATAAAAGCATCGTTGGAAATATCAGACTGAAAGCCAGTTTTAAGTTTGTATGTGTACTGTACCCTAAAGGCATTCTGTACAGAGCACTTACTCAATAAAATGTGTTGATGATGATCTCCATTATATGTTAGAGGAAGATTCTTGAAGACGATCACAAAGAAATACCTAGGTATTGGGGGGGAAAAAAACCTTTAGAGTAGTGGTTCTCAAATCTAAATTAATAAGCAACTAAGGAGCCTTTTTTAAATGCAGATTATGAGACTCATACTCAGAAGGTCAGAAATCCAGGAGCCTATATTTTTAACAAATACACAGTAAGAGGCAGTAAACGTTTGTCCAAAACTGTTCTGCTTTTCACTTGTTATCCTTGTATCATTTTTAATAACACCCACTTGTATTCTCAGCGTGCTAGTTTGAATGCTAAATTATGGTCAGCTGAAGTTTAGAGTGCCCGAAATTTCCTAAACTCTCCCAAGAGGTAAAAAGTGACGCTGCTAGAATTCTTAGGCATGTCCCCTCCCCGCCCCCAATAGTCACTGGTACCCTCAGCTGTGTGCTGGTCACTGAGCCACCTCTCAGAAATGTACACAAAGTACTGTAGTATTTCAGAAGTTCTGTAGAAGCCACTCTGAAGGAAGGCCCGTTTGGTGTTCTGTTGCTGAGCAATTCTGAGTCCTTTTTTTCCCAGTAATTTCTTAACCCCCATATTCTGGTATGACACTCATCTTAGAAGGTCATTCCAAGTAAAATGGAAGGAAGAATAAGACCCCCAATGCAGAAAGCAGAACACAGTTGGGTAACAATGAGAAAAGCAAACTATTCCAGAAGGAGAAGAAGAGGGTGAAAGCATAACATTGGTTCACTTTGGGGCCCAAGATAATGGGGGAAAGAACTGGAATTTCACTGTAGCTGTCATGGAAGTTATTGCAGATTTTTGTAAGAAAATGAGGGCCAGTCAGAGCTGAAACCATTAGTTTCTTTTTTCTTGGTTAACTAAGAGAATATGTATGAAATACTTGGTAAACAAGGAAGGCTGGGAACCATTTTGAGAGTTACGGGGTTCAACAAAAATAGAACCAAGAGAAGAGGTAGAAAAAGAGAAGGAAAAAGGAAGAAAGGAAGCACTAAACCGTTGCGAGCCAGCTGGGGCTGCAGCAGGACAGGCCCTGGAAACGTGAGGAGGCCCGGTGTCACAGCCGAAAGTTCACGCGGGCAGCAGGGGTTGGGTGGAAACTTTTCGAAGACTAATTTTAAGATTAAATGACCTTCCTAGGAAATGTTTTTACCTGATAACACCTTTATTTAAAGACCGAGGCTGTGTCTGTCCTGTCTACACTTCAAAAACCCTGTTTCTCCTGACCATACTACCAGTATAGGGCAAGGTAGGAATATTTTCCTGGAATATTTTGCTCTTCTTCAATGATAAATTAAAAAGTACTCAGAATTTGCTATTTAATTTAAAATGTGTGCCAAGTATGTTTTTGTGTATTAATGAATAATGACAATGAGGGGAAATGTCTGTCTCCTTATGTAGGTGTTATTGAGCAAATAATTTTGTGCCCTGATTTTTCACTTACATTCTAACAAAAGCATTTTCTCCTGGTAGTTCATATTTCTCTCAAAAGTTATTTTTAATAACCATATACTATTTCAACTTAACCTGTCCCGAAATTTCTCAGCAACCATCATTCTTCCTTGAGACACTTAAGATTCTTTTTCTCTTATACATAATATTGAAATGAATATCACTGTGCATAAGGCTTTTCCTTATTCCAATTATTTGCTGAGGCTACATTCATAATAGTAAATTACTGGGTCAAGCGGCAGGAGTATTTTTGAGGCAACATGATACATATTTCCAAATTACCTTGAAAATAGACTTGTACTCTTTACACATATTCTGCAGAGTGTAAAATTGTTTATCATGTTTTATTATTTTGATAACAAAATACATTATTTTTCTTAATTTACATCACTGATTACTAGTCGAGTCAAACTTATTTACCTGTCATTTTCCTTCTTTGTAAATTTGCTATTTGTGTTACTGCCTCTTTACTAATTGGGATCATAATGTTTTTCTTAAAGATTTGAAAGAGTTCTGTAGTCTATGGCTGTCACATATTGTTAACAGTACTATATATTTTCCAGCCTGATTGTGATCTACCTTTTTGATTTCTATGTACTCTTTTGGATCACACAGAAATTTAACGGTTTTTATTGAAGTATAGTTGATTTACAACATTGTGTTAGTTTCAGGTGTACAGCATAGTGATTTGGTTTTATGCAGATTCTTTTCCATTATAGGTTATTGCAAGATATTGGGTATAATTCCTCACTGTGCTATACAGTAAATCCTTGTTGTTTATCTATGTTGTATAGAGTACTTTGTATCTGTTAATCCTATAATCCTAATTTGTCCCCCCTCCTTCCCCTTTGGAAACCATAAATTTGTCTTCTATGTTTGTGAGTCTATTTCTACTTTGTATATAGATTCATTTGTATTATTTTTTAGATTCCACATATAAGTGATATCATATAGTATTTTTCTTTCTCTGTTTGACTTATTTCACTAAGCATAATATTCTCTAGGTCTATACTCATTGCTGCAAATGGTATTATTTCATTCTTTTTTATGGCTGAGTAGTATTCCGTTGTATATATGTACCACATCTTGTTTCCATGTCTTGGCTATTGTAGATAGTGCTGCTATGAACACAGGGGTGCATGTACCTTTTCAAATTAGAGTTTTCTCTGGATATATGCCCAGGAGTGGGATTGCTGGATCATATGGCAACTCTATTTTTAGTTATTTGAAGAACTTCCATACTGTTCTCAGTGGCTGTACCAATTTACATTCCCAGCAACAGTGTAGGAGACTTTCTTTTTCTCCACACCCTCTCCAGCATTTATTATTTGTAGACTTTTTGGTGATGGCCATTCTACTGTGTTATTTTGTACATGCTTTTAAAAGTGCACCCTCATATTGATTTTCTATATTAATAATTGATATTTTTATATTTTTTAGAATGTTTTGGGCTTTATTATTTACAGCTAGCCCCAATATATATGGAAGTTCCTTTTGTTGGTGAACGGTGTGAGACAAAGATTTATGATTATTTTTTCTTCGTAAATAACCACTTGTGCTACAATTTATTAATCTTTCCCTTCTCCATTATGACATTTCCTTCATTATAAGTAAAATGACCTTCGTGTATATTTCATTCTGGGCTATTTCTTTTACTTCTTTGATATGTGTATGTATTCTCATGACATTGCAGACCATCCTATACTTTATATTTTGATAAAAATATAAATGTTCAGAGCAGTTTGTGACAAGTCAGGTTAAATTATTCTACTTCACTTGGAGTAGAGATTCTGAGCTTCAACCTTTATGTACAAAATAGGTTAGTTCAGGGTTCTAAGCAATCAAGTGAAAACTTTTCATAAAAAGTGAGTTTTAGGAGGAAGTCACTTAAAAGATGGAGTGCTTAAAACCCACATCATTAGAGAATAAAAGCTTAGCGGTGCCTCTCTTCTTTAATTATTTCTAAGCACCTTTCATGCTGTGACACCAGTGGAGATGGAGGCTTTTCTCTTCCTAAGTGATTAGTATATACAGTGAACCACGACAAGTAATTATCGTGACCCTTGAAATTTTAATATATAGGAACATTGCCACAGTATTATTTTTAGACAGGTCTCCTAAATTGCTTTCTACTTAATCTTTTCAATAACACGTATCGTGAAAATTGTTAGCCTTCAGATTAGTTCTAAAGCTGCCTGAGAGCCGGCCTTGCATCTTACCGCTGGAGGGTGAGGATGGAGAATTCCCGTGAGACACCAGCTCAGACGGCCGGAGCCACCGCTGGCAAAGCCAGAGCTTGAGTCCCCGCCTCCTGAACACCATTAATTACCCTCTCAACCCTGCCCTCACAGCCTTCGTACGTTTCCATGCCATTGTTCCCTTGGCTCATTGAGACAGAGTCATAGTAGCTCTTCATACTCATTCAGCATAGATAAGTGTATTTTCTTGTATTGGAAACAAAAGTACCACACAGCCCAGTCTGAGCCAGCAATGTTAATAGAAATGTGATGACAAGCAAAGATATTTTCTTCCACAAGTGCCTTTACCTAGTATATACATTTGTTCAGCATTTCTATCATCTTTATTTTCCCCTAGACATTTAAAAATATGGGAGGGAATATAGTTTATCTGCAGCAGATTTTTCATATCCATTTCCATTTAACCATGTCTCCAGAAAGCACTTATCAACAGAAGCTAAACATATGGACTTTCTAAAATTAAGAAAAGCTTTTTGGAACTTGAAGAGACTTTTTCTAGAACTGAATGCAGCAAGCCATAGTGAATTATTCAAAAACAGGAGATCAAAGGAGTGGAGGAAATAATTTCATGCTTTAGAACCAAAATTCTGTAAGTTAACATATGATGGTATTAAGGATTATTTAATTTGGGGGCATGGATGAGAATCAGTGAATTGAAGAAATTCTTACAAATCTTTCTGTCTTCCTTTTTAAAATTAAAACATGTCTGCTAATTTGAATATAGCACCTGTGCTCTACCCTGATGTTCAACATTCTTTTTATAAGTTTAGAAAAATGCATCTAATTTCACAAATATTCCTCATGGTCTGCAATTTAAATTATATACATATAATTTAATATTCTTATGGAATTGAATACATAAAATACAAAAATCCTAAACAGACCTGACCTGCAAGCATCCTTGTGATATTTTAAATCCGTGCATATTTTTAAATTAAAGCTATAATGTTTCAATGGGGAGGTTTTCAAAAAAATGGCAAAACTATCGAGGCATAGTCAGATCTTAAATCACTTGAAAGAAAAACGTAGGTGTAAGGGAGAAAGTTACAGGTCATAAGATTTAATGGTTGTGAGAAATATCAGACAAAAACTGATAGTGTTCTCTAGAGAAAATGACTTTGGGGCAGACAGAAGACAAATGAGGTGTGATACAGAGTGAGGTTTTAGAAATAAAGAAACAGAAACAGTAACAGCAGAGAAAGAGCAAAATTAAAGAGAAGATTAAATCAGAGCATAGTATGTAAGGGATGCCAAGCTTTTTCCTTGATCAATCTGATGGAACATTAAAGCACTCAGTGTAAATTTTTCCAAAGTGTGAATGGTGATCTTTGGCCACCAACAGATTGTTTTCGTGAATGGAGGCTGAGACACCTTAGGTGGGTAGACGACCAGCCTGCGCTGTGACTAATCCAGGGCTGGGGTCCTTAGGACCATGGCAAGAGCCAGCACTCCTATGTGAAGGTCACACGTATTTGGAGGTTTCTTAGCTTCCCCAGTATAGAAGACAGACGATTTAAAGCTAAGATACCTACAAAAATATCTGGGAGTTTCTAAGTAGACTTACTGTGGCTAATACAGAAAATAAAAAGTTCCGAACTGAACAACTGCCATTCAGTAAGATCAAAGATTTAAGACATCCCATCAGAACTTCAAACATCAAGCTCATATTCAGTGGATACAGTAAAAGGTGATCATCAGTGAGAACAATCCCAGGTTGTTCCATAGTGTTAAATGTTACTGAATTTCTTTAATGCAGAGTTATATCTTTGATAATAAAATGTAAGAAAATATATGAATCCCTTTATCAAATACAAATCAGTTTTTTCAATACTTGAATTGCATGATACAGCACATTACTGCCACCTGATGGAAATACACCTGAATTGCAGGAATAGTATTTAACAATAAAGCTAATCTGATCATTGTTTATGACATTAAGTGCTAGGATTCATTATGGCTTTTTTTTTTTAAACACATGTGCTTTGGTTTTTTTTTTTGGTTTTTTTTTTTTTTTTGCTCATATCCTATTTCTTTTTTTATATACATCTTTATTGGACTATAATTTCTTCACAATGCTGTACTAGTTCTGTTGTACAACAAAGTGAATCAGCCATATGCATACCTATATCCCCATATCCCCTCCTTCTTGCGTCTCCCTCCCACCCTCCCATTCCCACCCCTCTAGGTCGTTGCAAAGCACTGAGCTAATCTCCCTGTGCTATGCTGCTGCTTCGCCCTAGCTATCTATTTTACATTTGGTAGTGTATATATGTCAATGCTACTCTTACTTCGCCCCAGCTGTCCCTTCCCTACCCCATGTCCTCAAGTCCATTCTCTGTGTTTGCATCTTTATTCTTGCCCTGCCATTAGGTTCATCAACAGCATTTTTTTAAGATTCCATATATACGTGTAAGCATACGGTATTTGTTTTTCTCTTTCTGACTTACTTCACTCTGTATGACAGACTCTAGGTCCATCCACCTCACTACAAGTAACTCAATTTCATTTCTTTTTATGGCTGAGTAATATTCCATAGTATATATGTGCCACATCTTCTTTATCCATTCATCTGTCGATGGACGTTTAGGTTGCTTCCATGTCCTGGCTATTGTAAATAGTGCTGCAGTGAACATTGGGGTACATGTCTCTTTTTGGGTTTTTTGGGGTTTTTTTTTTTAACATCTTTATTGGAGTATAATTGCATTACAATCGTGTGTTAGTTTCTGCTTTATAACAAAGTGAGTCAGTTATACGTATACATATGTTCCCATATCTCTTCCCTCTTGTGTCTCCCTCCCTCCCACCCTCCCTATCCCACCCCTCTAGGTGGTCACAAAGCACCGAGCTGATCTCCCTGTGCTATGCAGCTTCTTCCCACTAGCTATCTATTTTACGTTTGGTAGTGTATATATGTCCATGCCACTCTCTCACTTTGTCACAGCTTACCATTCCCCCTCCCCGTGTCCTCAAGTCCATTCTCTAGTAGGTCTGCGTCTTTATTCCTGTCCTGCCCCTAGGTTCTTCATGACCTTTTTTTTTTTTTTAGATTCCATATATATGTGTTAGCATACAGTATTTGTTTTTCTCTTTCTGACTTACTTCACTCTGTATGACAGACTCTAGGTCCATCCACCTCACTACAAATAACTCAATTTCGTTTCTTTTTATGGCGAGTAATATTCGATTGTATATATGTGCCACATCTTCTTTATCCATTCATCTGTTAATGGACACTTAGGTTGCTTCCATGTCCTGCCTATTGTAAATAGTGCTGCAATGAACATTGTAGTACATGACTCTTTTTGAATTATGGTTTTCTCAGGGTATATGCCCAGTAGTGGGATTGCTGGGTCGTATGGTAGTTCTATTTTTAGTTTTTTAAGGAACCTCCATACTGTTCTCCATAGTGGCTGTATCAATTTACATTCCCACCAACAGTGTAAGAGGGTTCCCTTTTCTCCACACCCTCTCCAGCATTTATTGTTTGTAGATTTTTTGATAATGGCTATTTTCTGACTGGTGTGAGGTGATATCTCATTGTAGTTTTGATTTTCATTTCTCTAATAATTAGTGTTGTTGAGCAGCTTTTCATGTGCTTCTTGGCCACCTGTATGTCTTCTTTGGTGAAATGTCTATTTAGGTCTTCAACCCATTTTTTAATTGGGTTGTTTGTTTCTTTGATATTGAGCTCCATGAGTTGTTTCTATATTTTGGAGATTAATCCTTTGTCCGTTGTTTCATTTTCAAATATTTTCTCCCATTCTGAGGGTTGTCTTTTCATCTTGCTTATGGTTTCGTTTGCTGTGCAAAAGCTTTTAAATTTAATTAGCTCCCATTTGTTTATCTTTGTTTTTATTTCCATTACTCTAGAAGGTGGATCAAAAAAGATCTTGCAGTGGTTTATGTCAAAGATTGTTTTTCCTATGTTTTCCTCTAAAGTTTTATAGTGTCTGTTCTTACATTTAGATCTTTAATCCATTTGGAGTTTATTTGTGTGTATGGTGTTAGGGAGTGTTCTAATTTCATTCTTTTACATGTAGCTGTCCAGTTTTCCCAGCACAACTTATTGAAGAGGCTGTCTTTTCTCCATTGTATGTTCTTGCCTCCTTTGTTTGAAATTAGGTGACCATGTGTGCATGGGTTTATCTTTGGGCTTTTTATCCTGTACCATTGATCTATATTTCTATTTTTGTGCCAGGACCATACTGTCTTGATAACTGTAGCTTTGTAGTATAGTGTGAAGTCAGGGCGCCTGATTCCTCCAGCTCCGTTTTTCTTTCTCAAGATCACTTTGGCTATTTGGAGTCTTTTGTGTTGTCATACAAATTGTAAAATTTTTTGTTCTAATTCTGTGAAAAATGGCATTGGTAGTTTGATAGGGATTGCATTGGATCTGTAGATTGCTTTGGGTGGTATAGTCATTTTCACAATATTGATTCTTCCAATCCAAGAATATGGTATATTTCTCCAACTGTTTATGTCATCTTTTATTTCTATCATCAGTCTTTTGTAGTTTTCTGAGTACAAGTCTTATGCCTCCTTAGGTAGGTTTATTCCTACATATTTTATTCTTTTTGTTGCGATGGTAAATGGGATTGTTTTCTTAATTTCTCTTTCTGACTTTTTGTTCTTAGTGTATAGGAATGCAAGAGATTTCTGTGCATTAATTTTGTATCCTGCAACCTTACCAAATTCATTGATTAGCTCTAGTAGTTTTCTGGTGGCATCTTTAGGATTTTCTATGTATAGCATCATGTCATCTGCAAACAGTGACAGTTTTACTTCTTCTTTTCCAATTTGTATCCCTTTTATTTCTTTTTCTTCTCTGATTGCTGTGGCTAGGACTTCCAAAACTATGTTGAATAAGAGTGGTGAGAGTGGACATCCTTGTCTTGTTCCTGATCTTAGAGGAAATGCTTTCAGTTTTTCACCATTGAGTATGATGTTTGCTGTGGGTTTGTCATATATGGCCTTTATTATGTTGAGGTAAGTTCCCTCTATGCCCACTTTCTGGAGGGTTTTTATCATAAATGGGTGTTGAATTTTGTCAAAAGCTTTTTCTGCATCTATTGAGATGATCATATGGTTTTTATTCCTTAATTTGTTAATATGGTGTATCACATTGATAGATTTGCATATATTGAAGAATCCTTGCGTACCTGGGATAAATCCCACTTGATCATGGTGTATGATCCTTTTAATATGTTGTTCAATTCTGTTTGCTACTATTTTGTTCAGGATTTTTGCATCTATGTTCATCAGTGATATTGGTCTGTAATTTTCTTCATTTGTGATATCTTTCTCTGGTTTTGATATCACAGTGATGGTGGCTTCATAGAACGAATTTGGGAGTGTTCCTCCCTCTGCAATTTTCTGGAAGAGTTTGAGAAGGATGGGTGTTAGCTCTTCTCTGAATGTTTGATAGAATTCACCTGTGAAGCCATCTGGTCCTAGACTTTTGTTTGTTTGGAAGATTTTTAATTATGGTTCAATTTCATTACTTGTGTTAAGTCTGTTTATATTTTCTAATTCTTCCTCGTTCAGACTTGGAAATTGTACCTTTCCAAGAATTTGTCCATGTCTTCATGGTTGTCCATTTTATTGGCGTATTGTTCTTTGTAGTAATCTCTTATAATCATTTGTAGTTCTGCAGTGTCAGCTGTGATTTCTCCTTTTTCATCTCTAATTTTATGATTTGCGTCATCTCCCTTTTCTTCTTGATGAGTCTGCCTAAGGTTTTATCAGTTTTGTTTATCTTCTCAAAGAATGACCTTTTAGTTTTATTGATCTTTGCCATTGTTTTCTTTATTTCTGTTTCATTTATTTCTGCTCTGATCTTTATGATTTCTTTCCTTCTACTGACTTTGGGTTTTCTTTCTTCTTCTATCTCTTGTTGCTTTAGGTGTAGGGTTAGATTGTTTATTTGAGATTTGTCTTGTTTCTTGAGGTGAGATTGAATTGCTATAAACTTCCCTCTTAGAACTGCTTTTGCTGTGTCCCATAGGTTTTGGCTTGTCATGTTTTCATTGTCATTTGTTTCTATGTATTTTTTAATTTCTTCTTTGATTTCTTCAGTGATCTCTTGATTATTTAGTAGTGCACTGTTTAGCCTCCATATATTTGTGTTTTTTACAGTTTTTTTTTCGTGTAATTGATTTCCATTCTCATAGCACTGTGGTCGGAAAAGATGTATGATATGATTTCAATTTTATTAAATTTTCCAAGGCTTGATTTTTGACCCAAGATGTGATCTATCCTGAAAAATGTTCCATGTGCACTTGAGAAGAAAGTGTATTCTGCCACTTTCAGGTGTAATGTCCTATAAATATCGATTAAATCTATCTGGTCTATTGTGTCATTTAAGCCTTGTGTTTCCTTATTATTTTCTGTTTGGATGATCTGTCCATTGGTGTTAGTGGGTGTTAAAGTCCCCTACTATTATTGTGTTATTGTCAATTTCCCCTTTCATGGTTGTTAGCATTTGCCTTATGTATTGAGGTACTCTTATGTTGTGTGCATAAACATTTATAATTGTTGTATCTTCTTCTTGGATTGATCCCTTGATCATTATGTAGTGTCCTTCCTTATCTCTTGTAACAGTCTTTATTTTAAAGTCTATTTTATCTAATGTGAATATTGCTACTCCAGCTTTCTTTTGATTTCCATTTGCTTGGAATATGTTTTTCTATCCCTTCACTTTCAGTCTGTATGTGTCCGTAGGTCTGAAGTGGGTCTCTTACAGACAGCATATATATGGGTTTTGTTTTTGTATCCATTCAGCCAGTCTGTGTCTTTTGGTTGGAGCATTTAATCCATTTACATTCAAGGTTATTATCAATATGTATGTTCCTATTACCATTTTCTAATTTGTTTTGGGTTGGTTTTTGTGGGTCTTTTCCTTCTCTTGTTTTTCCCGCCTAGAGAAGTTCCTTTAACCTTTGTTGTAAAGCTGGTTTGGTGGTGCTGAATTCTCTTAGCTTTTGCTTGTCTGAAAAGCTTTTGATTTCTCCGTAAAATCTGAATGAGATTCTAGCTGCATAGAGTAATCTTGGTTGTAGGTTTTTCCCTTTCATCACTTTAAATATGTCCTGCCACTCCCTTCTGGCTTGCAGAGTTTCTGCTGAAAAATCAGCTGATAACCTTAAGGGGATTCCTTTGTATGTTATTTTTGGCTTTTCCCTTGCTGCTTTTAATATTTTTCTTTGAATTTAATTTTTGTTAGTTTGATTAATATGTGTCTTGTTCTGTTTCTCCTAGGGTTTATCCTGTATGGGACTCTCTGCGCTTCCTGGTCTTGAGTGACTATTTCCTTTCCCATGTTAGGGAAATTTTCCACTATAATCTCTTCAAATATTTTCTCAGACCCTTTCTTTTTCTCTTTTTATTCTGGGACCCTTATAATTTGAATGTTGGTGCATTTACTGGTGTCCCAGAAGTCTCTGAGATTGTCTTCAATTCTTTTCATTCTTTTTTCTTTATTCTGCTCCTCAGCAGTTATTTCTACCATTCTGTTTTCCAGCTCACTTATTCGTTCTTCTGCCTCAGTTATTCTGTTATTGATTCTTTCTAGTGTATTTTTCATTTCAGTTATTGTGTTGTTCTTCTCTGTTTGTTCTTTAGTTCTTCTAGATCTCTGTTAAACACTTCTTGTATTTTCTCAACCCGTGCCTCCATTCTATTTCCGAGATTCTGGATCATCTTTACTATCATTACTCTGAATTCTTTTTCAGGTAGGTTGCCTATGTCCTCTTCATTTATTTGGTCTTGTAGGTTTTTACCTTTCTCCTTCATCTGTGACATATTTTTTTTGCCGTCTCATTTTTTTTTTTTTTTTTTGATGGGTGGGATTGTATTCCTGTCTTACTTATTGTTAGGCCTGAGGCTTCCAGCACTGGAGTTGGTAGGCTGTTGTGTAGAACTGGGTTTTGGTGCCGAGATGAAGACCTCTGGGAGACCTCACTCCAATGAATATTCCCTGGGGTCTGAAGTTCTCTGTTAGTTCAGTGGTTCAGACTCAGAGCTCCCACCGCAGGAGCTTTGGCCTGACCCCGGCTCGTGAACCAAGATCCCACAAGCTGTGTAGGGTGGCAGAAAAAAAAAAGGAAAAAAGGAGCAGAATAATAGCAAAGAGTAAAAAATAAAATTAGACTAGGAAACTAACAGATATGTTAGAAAGAATATAAATATAAAAGTATAGGGGCTTCCCTGGTGGCGCAGTGGTTAAGAGTCTGCCTGCCAATGCAGGGGACACGGGTTCGAGCCCTGGTCCTGGAAGATCCCACATGCCGCAGAGCAGCTGGGCCCGTGAGCCACAATTACTGAGCCTGCGCGTCTGGAGCCTGTGCTCCGCAACAAGAGAGACCGCGATAGTGAGAGGCCCGCGCACCGCGATGAAGAGTGGCCCCCACTTGCCACAACTGGAGAAAGCCCTCGCACAGAAACGAAGACCAAACACAGCCATAAATAAATAAATAAAATTTAAAAAAAATAAATAAATAAGAGTATAGATGAAACAACAACCAGAAAGGAAAACAGAACCACAATAGTAAAAAGGAGGAGAAAAAACTAAACTAAAATAAAATAATTTTTAAAAGTTTTTGAAAAGCGGAAAAGTCCTTGGGTTTGACGGTGAGGCTTAGGCCGGGACAGAGTTTAGTCGGTGGGCGGGGCCTATGCTTAGGACCCACAGGGCTGGAAAAGGCCCTGGGTGTGGTGGGCGTGGGGCTTAGGCTCAGTGCAACAGGAGGGGCCCAGGCCTGTCTCTGGTCTTGGAGGGCAGGGGACCCGGCCTGGGAGCTTAGCAGGCTTCCAGGGCCTGAGTGGGCGGGGCCAACGCCCTCCACGCTCTCCTGCTCCTGTTGTCCTGGAGGGCCCCTCCCCCCTGCCTCTCCTGTTCTCCCCTGGCCTCCTTCCTATCCATTATATTTTTATTTCTTACACATTTCTAAGAGAGTGCCAATGAAAGTATTGAACGAGCTGGACATGACATTAAAGTTCACTCCTTTTAACCTTCTCATCTTACAGTTGGGGAAATAAAACCATAAAGGTTAAGCCTGCTCTCAGTGTTACAGAGTGACAGAGATAGAAAAAGAAACCATCTGCCAGTAAACACAGTGCTTATATATTGAGTATCGAATTTTATTACTATCACCTGTGAAGCATTGTCTTACCTATCATTCTTCACCTGATTAGCTGATTAACGTGTAGACATTCTTAAGTGGAAACCCTTTCATTTGTAATCACTTTCATAGAATGGAAAGGGTTCTTTTGTGTGTTTGAGGCTGATAAATCATTATCCCCCGCGTACTGTTCCCCTATGCATGCTCCTCCCCTCCTCCCGGGTCCTACTAGTTTTCTTACTCAAATACCCTTGAACTCTAAATTTGAACGTTCTGAGTCTCCAGACAGCTTCCGACAGGAGAAGCTGATTAACATGAGTAAAATACATATAAAGTGGTAAACCTGAGTGTGAATTAGAACTCACTGCATGATGGAGACTGACGCAGGTACAGAGATTCATCAACTTCATATCGACTGATCCCCTCAAGAAGCCGAAGATGGAAGGTACGCATTGTCTGAGACGTTTGCAGGGGGACTGTGTGGGAGAGGCCTGAGGAGGGAAGACCTGCACCTGTGACTCTAGATGGGGCCAAGTTCAGGTGTGAACAGTGTTGTTAGGTACACTGACTAAGGAGGTTTGAACTTTATCCCGAGGGCAATGGAAAGCCCAAGAAGAGTGTACAGCAAGAAAATGACCAGATTTAGGTTCTAGAAAAATCATTCTGGCTTTAATGTGAAGGATGGAGAAAGACAGGTCCAAGGTATGAGTGGTGAGTCAGACAGGTGCCTAGAATGGTGCGTGGCCAATAAGAGGGGATCCATCAATGAGTCCTGAGTGTGTGGTGGTGGAGAGACCAGCCCTGGTGCTGATGCAGAAATCCAGGCAAGAGAGGGGTTTACCAGCTACCATGGCAGCTGGTCATCGAGTCTGCCTTAGGATGAAGTGTGTGATACAAGTCTGCAAACCTAAGAACCTCCTGTGTATTTATGTGACGTGCTGAATCCAGGGCAAAGGAAGTTTTCTGTTTTGTTTGACAGAAAAGCATTTCCCTTCTGGCAGTTTCCTTTCCTTAGAGAGGTTGCACTTTTTTACCACTAAAGTTGCATTACTTCTGAGCTGGCAGTGTTGCTGATGGCGTCTGTGCTTTGGAAGGCTCGCCCATGCATTTTCTCCTTCCCCATTTGGCAGTGCACATTTTTTCCTTCTTTCTTCACAGCAAGGTTCAAACACATAAGATTTCTAATTATTAACATCTAGGAGAGGAAGAGACTGGAGAACGAACATGAGAGAGTAAGCAGACGCACACCTGGCGAGTTCTCCCAGAGTATTTTGATTAATCGTTGGCATTCTCATCCCGAACGTTGACAGATTAAGTTTGGATAAGATCCAAAATACTCATCATCACTGAAAATCATGACTTGGGGGAATTACATGTTGCTGGCAACACAAGGCTGTGCACATAGAAGGCAAATGAAAAAGATTTGATGGGTTTATTAATGCATAACTTTTTTATAATGAGCATGAATGGATTAGATCTGTTTACTAAGTTTATAGATATTCCACTAGAAAATAGAGATTTCTGCCTCCTTGTTAATCCAGGGTCCCTCTTGCTTAGCTCTTGCACAGAGCTGTCTGTGATTTCCCAGACTGGCAACAAGTGTTTCCTTTATGCTGAATTTATTGGAGAAGTTTGTAGCCTCATGTGATGCAAAATGCTCAGGCTTCGTCATTACACTGATTCGGGTGTAAATTCAAATCATGGGACCTTCAGCTTGGCTACCATGCACCAGTTGTCAAACTTTTCTGAATCTGACGTTCTACTTCTGCATTCTTCATTCATGTTCTAGACTTCAAACTTAATTTAATTTGGATGAAATACTAATGGAAATGTTTGGGATGTAAGCTGCACTCTGAAATTCCATGTGTCTTTTTCCACTTTCTCTTTTCTCCCCACCAGTAGATTCCAGTTAGACCTTGATCAGTGGTGGTGTTGATGCCTGACAAACTTGGGAAACTTTCACTTCATTTCCTGCAGTAAAAGTATAGAAATTCAGACTTGAACTTGATCTCAAGGCCACCAGAGCATCTTGAGAGCTGAGGAATATGCGTCAACTTGACTATTCCCTGGAGCAGGGGCCCCCACCGTATGTGAAAGAGGTGTGTGTGCCCACGGGTCTAAGTGCTGTGGCTGGAAAATCAATATTAGGTATCCCATGTATGTCTACAGATGTTTTTCAAAGACGTCCAGATGCTATTGTGATTAGAAAAACTCATTCAAAAGCCATACTGAATGTGAGTAGTTTTGTCCTGTGCTTTCTCAACTCACAGCTGCATAAAGTACAGCTGCCCTCCTATAGACCCTCTTAAATGGGGTCCTTGTACTTGAAGGTCAAGGACTTGGAATATAGCTACTTGGAACACAGAAACTATAGCCTGTCCAGGTGGCATCTGGAGAGGTTACTCACCAAGTCCAAGCTGGGGAAGGTGGCAAGAGGAACTTTATAAAATAGAATAATAAACATACTAGAACACGGCTATATTTAAACTAGATAACCAACAAGGACCTACTGTATAGCACAGGGAACTCTGCTCAGTGTTCTGTAGTAACCTAAATGGGAAAAGAATCTGAAAAAGAATAGATACATGTATATGTAATGTAACTGAATCACCTTGCTGTACACCTGAAACTAACACAACATTGTTAATCAACTATGCTCCAATATAAAATAAAAATAAACATACTAGAGAAAACCTAGGAAGGATCCATGGGCTTGTTTTCTTGGTAAGGGAAAGGGAAAGAGGGTAATTTTTTAGCCTACAAATGTGTTCATTTGTTTTATCGCCACAAGCAGGTGCTTCAGGGATGGCGTTGTCAAGGCTCAGCAGAGGGGCCATGTTCCAGGGCCAGGTCACCTGTGTGACTCCACCTGCCAGTGCTGATGGGAGGAGAAGGGGGACGCACAGCGGGTCCCACGTTTTGAGACCCCAGCTTCCCACTGACACATCTGCTAGCCCACAGGGCTCCCTTTTCCCCATTTGAAGCGTGAAAATACAAATACAAATATAAAGCACAGTAAAAGCAGGTTTGAAAAAAGTAAAATAAAACAGGAAACCTTCCGATGCAATGATAAAAGAAAGCCCAAAAGAGCTGAGGGCTCAATCTTGGTTTCTTGACGGAGGAGAGGGTTTTATGAGGCTACATCGTGGAGGTGAGGGCAGCTGTGGCTCCACAAGAGCCCGGCTGACTCCCTGCCCTGACCTGGGCAGCTCTGGATTTCTTGTACCTTCAGAGGGCAGGGAACCTCTGGAGGGTGCAAGCTCAGCAGGTCTCGTGGTCAAAGGAAACATGCAAAACCCAAACCAAATCAACCCTCCTGGCCGGCTGTCCCTGGCTTGCTCGCCCCACTCGGTGGAGAACGTTGCCTTTTCCACAGCTCTGCCTTTTCACAGGAAGACGTGGGAAGGAAACTTACAAGGATAGCACAAGAACCAGAAAATAGAACCTATTAATTTAGAAAAGGTAAAGGAGCTGAGGTTATTTAGTCAAGACAGGAGATGCCAAAGGAATGACTTAGTAAAGGCTTTGCCTTTAGTAAAAAAAAAAAATATATATATATATATATAGATATATAGATATATGTAGCAGCAAAAATGCAGATCTATTTTTTTTACCAACATATATTTAGGTTAGATACGAGGAAGAACTTCTAGGCTTACAGGGGTGTCTGTTCTAATTAAAAGGGGTGTAGAGCTTGCCTGATGATGATACAGTCTGGCTTCAAAGATGTTTTGCCTCTTACTTTAAAAAGATTAAATAACCATTGCTTCTTTGCTCGCAAATAAAAAGGTCCTAATTTTTTGCTTTTGTTTGTCTAAAAAAATGACCACAAAGAATCAGAAAAATTGATCAAATGGCCTCCATATTGAGTAATTTTCCTGAATTCCCCTAAAATAAATATTCCTTAAATCTCCCTGAAAATAGGAGATTCTATCTTAAGTATTTAAATTTTAGAAAACCTTATTTCTTTAAAATAAGAAATGTATGTGTCTGTGCTAAGGGCTTGAAGATTGAAAGGGTAAAGAAGATGAACAGCAAACCTTTTTCTGTGTGATGTGCTTCACCGGTACACACACACACACACACACACACACACAGGCACACTGACTAAATTTTAAGTGCTTTAAAAAATCTCTAACCATTAGAAAAATGACAAATTCATTCATTGTACTTCTGCTTTCCTGTCTAACCTTGTATAATTATTTATGTAAGATCTTGCTTGGGTATTAACACATAGACATGAATCTGGCTTGAAATGTGAGACCTATGAAATGCATAGACACTACTAAAAATCATAGTCAGTACCAGGGTTCTCACCTAAGCCTGAACTTGTACAGAAATTCGAGTGCAAACAGAGCCCCACACACGAATTAGCTAATTGAACCACTTCCTAGACTGTGGCTATTAAGTGACTTTGGTTTTATCCCTGAGAGATAATCTTGGGGAACTGAGACATAGCTATGGAATCAGTTGTTTGAAGGCAAGTCATTTATTTTTTAATGTTAAATTATTAAACCTGAGCTCTTTCACACAACTCCAAAAACTACAGTGACAAAACAGAGCAGACGGCAGTTTCTATGGCAGCAATTTCTCATCTTATGTCTTTTTTCCAGCCACTTTATTATTTACACAGGATTAGTAATGGGTATTAATTCCTAATACAAAGCAAACACAATTCAGGTTTCGCCCTGAGCATTGTACGGCTATAACCCAATAACTTCTAGATATTGTGCCTGCCTGGAAATATTTAAGATGAAACTGATATTAGCACATGCTGTCCTAGACCTTCCAGGGGAGATCTCGGCGAGCCAGTGGGGACACAGAATAGGGGCTGCATGATGATTTGGGGGAGGGGATGGCTACACGGGGTCCAAGGCACAGGGTCCCCTCCCCCTCGTTAGGACCGCTCTGTGGACCCACTGCTTCCCTAGCTCTTGGGGACAGAAAAGACCCCGCGTCCAGCTTTCATTCTCCAGCTGTTGGTCTTAGCTGTCAGCCTTCTCCAGTCTGAAAGGGAAACCATGTTCCTGTGCTCAGTTCCTCTGTGATGGAAGTGGAGTCTTCCTTTTAGTACCTTACCGTTCCGTAAATCAGAAGTTTTCCTACATGACTACAGTCTTCTGCAAGATTTGATTGAATAATTTTGCTTTTATTTACCGAAAAAAAGAGATTGACCTTAATACATAATTGTATTAACAATGGCCTATTAAGAAGCAGATTGGAGGGGTGGTCCAGCTTTATTTCATTTAAGCTTGAAGAAAATGGGAGAAATATCTAACGCTTAATACCTCTCAAGAGCCGTCTGAGCTGTGGGAACACAGCTTTTCTGTACACAGCTGGCCAGCTCCAGTGGTCAGCCAGAGAAAGCAACTATCTCCCTGCAAAGGGCCGGGAGAGATGGGCAGGGGTTACACTGGCCCCGTGAGGATGCCTTTCCCAGGCATCTCAGGATTCTCAGGGTGCCACCACCCCAGGACACACTGGGGACCTCCACGGTGCTCTGGGAGACATGGTACAGAGAGGGCGCAGGGGGAGTGTCCCGAGGGCCCTCAGATGGGCCGTTTCTGCCTTTGGTGATGACGTTTCCTTATGATGAATGATACCTCTGAAAGGCACCCTCAAATGTCAGAAGTTTCAAGTTCTCCAGTCACCTACAGGACAGACTTGGGCGGTGCTCCGCGGACCCTGCACAGAAGTACAGACGCCGAATGCTTTCGCTGGAATGTTCATTCCCTCGTCTCTCTGCACCAGGAACAGATGCCCCCAGCACGGGGCGGTCACACGCTCGTGCCCTTACATACTCACATGAACGGGTTCCCGCCTGGGAAGAGAGGCAGGGTGACCCCAGAGGGGCCCAGGGCACTGAGGCAAGAGTGGGCCCAGGAAGACGGTGGGGAGGGGACAGTCCTCAAAATCCCCTGGCAGGGGTCACCAGCGACGCCTCTGCCGCTTATCGCCCAGGGCATGCTGTAGAAATAAATTAGTCTGAGCAAATCTTGAGAAAGCATGAGGCCAGGAAAAAACCACCAATACTGATTTCACCCTTACTTTCCCTCTTACGTTGTAAATTTGAAATATTTTTAAAAGAATGAATAGAATAGGACTGAGAGACATGAGAAAGCTCTTTGTTGAACTGGGAACATTGGGGACCTGCAGAGAACTTATTCTGGTACAACTTCGGGGAGACTGAAGAGCTTTTCACAAGGTGTTTTCCCCTGGGAAGGAAGGCTGTGGGCAAGGAGGCCACACCTCAAGTCACTGCTAATGTTACCAGATCAAGTTACTCTGATCGAGACCGGGATTTCTCCATCTCAGCGCTATTGACATTTGGGGGCAGATATTCTTTGTCGCAGGTGCCTGCCCTGTGCTTTGTAGGATGTTGAGCAGCGTCTCTGGCCTTTGTCCACTCGATGCAATAATAACGTCCCCACTCCCCAAGTCATGACAACCAAAAATGTCTCCAGGCATTGCCAGATGTCCCCAAGGAGGGTGGACAAAATAGTCTCTGATTGAGCACCATTGGTCTAGATTCAACTTTCCAAACCGGGTTCCTTGTGTCACCATCAGGCATGAAAAAATGACGTCTTAAATATTCCTAGGGCACAGTAGCGTCCTAAAATCTCTCGGTCCTGCTTGGCTTTGTTTAAACCCAAGCCAAATCTAGTTAAGGATGGTACCCCTGTTTTCCACTAATATCTGTCAGTATTTTGTGAAGCTCCTCATCCTTGAAATGCATTTTGGATGGGCTTTGACTGACAGACCCTAGTGGAGAGGACAATTTCTGTTATTATTTTAATGGTTCCTGTGATCAAAAAAATCTCCACATGTGAAATTAACCATTTTTGTGAATATGTTTCAGAGTCATGAGATGAGAGGTCATTTTATGAGGAGAGGCAAATTCTATTCCTCCCAGAGCCTTGAGAACTGGCAGGGGGCAGGGGGGCGGTCAGAGCAACGGAGAAGAGGAGAAGACCATCTGTCAAGTTCTGGATCAGAGCTTCCGAGGACACTGGCTGCTGGCTGCCCTACATTCCCTTCCCCCCAAGCATCCAACCAAACAAATGAAGACAATGAGAGGGGGACACATCACAGTACCTGGTCCAAATAGCTACCAAGGAAAACTTGGGGATCCTGTCTATTCATTGGGGGCCCCTCTGTGTATTACTTATGGCATTGTAATAGGTTACAGGGAAAGAACAAAACTCATGTTGACAAGCTCAAGTCAACACTCTGCAAGCATTGAAAAGAAAAGATGCATGAGGTCCAGAAAGAATTCCTGGAGCCTAGAGCTGGGGTCTGGGAACACCTCAAGGTCTGCAGTCCCCTCTTCCCTGCTTGTCTCTTGTCTTGGCTTCCCTTCCTTCCCCCATATTCTCCCTCCCTGCGATTTGTCAAGATGGCTACTCCATCTTCCTCTCCATGGACAGGCTTCTGCTTCCTCACTGTTTCCATTCCTACAACTTCAGTTGGCACGAGACTTTGGCCTGATGTCGGCCCTGATTCTATAAGACCTTTTCCCAAATGACTTGAGTATCCATGGTCACCCAATGGAATAGTTGGCCCTGGATCGGGTGTTTGCCCCTGGTCTAGTGACCTCACAGCCAGGGGAAGAGAGGGCAGGCACAGAATATTTATAGGGTCACTTCAACCTGCCCCTTCTGTAGGCTGTAAGGGCCAAGGCAGCTCTTAAAGAGAGAGGTTATGGGTGAGACAAGAACCCCAAAACATAGCTCTTACAACCCACTGTTGTGCTTAGTTTCCAACGGTACTGACATAAATCTTCATCATAATAACAACTAGCATGTGTTGAGTGGTCATGCTAATAACTCTGTGTATGCCTGGTGTTTTTCCAAATGCTTTTCGGTCACTTGCTCATTTTATTCTCATAACAAACCTGTGAGGTAGATATCTTTATTCTTCCCATTTTACAGGTGAGGAAACGGGGAGCCAGAGAATAAGTTCCCCAAACCAAGCAGCTAATAAATGATGGAACCAGGAATCCAGCCCAGGCATCTGACTCGGTCTTTTAGTTACTCTGCTGAGCTCCCTCTCTGGAAAAAGAAAAAAAAAAAAATCAGAAAGTGAAGTAATAACTTCAGGCAGTTAGATGCCTAGAATTTGTCAAACTGTTCTGGGTGGGCTGGTTTTTCATAGAAAGCATCAGCCGGTATTAAAAGAGACCCGCCAGTGGTGGCAGACCCGCCCTGTAGCTTGTGTTGGAATTTCCATGCCCAGGATGGGTGTGCTCACTGGTCATTTCCAGCACTCAGCTTGTGTCCAGTGCAGGGGCACCGGTCGCCACCATCCTGACCGCGTCCCAGCTGCTCCCTGAGACCCTTGACCTCCACCTCCTCACCATCCTGTCTGCCTGTGCCGTGACCCATGTCTCCCTTATCCGTTGATTAATCAAAAGAAAGTCAGATCCCTTTAAGTATAATGGGCGTGACACCCCACACCTCAGACCAGCTGTGACTTGTGCAGGTCGTTTACACCACCACCCTCCCTCACTTGTTCCGTTGCTGATTCGGTGGCCAAGAGAGCTGCTTCCTGATGACTTTTCTGCCCCTCGGGTGTTATTTCAGAATCCAGAAACCCTAACCTTTAACATTTCCCTGACGTTCATTTCAGCGAAGAAACAGCCCGCCGGATGCCCTTTCCTTTTTCTACTTTCTACATTTTTGCTCAGAATAATGTTAATGGTTCCAATCCCTTACCCAATTCCAGTCTGTCTTCTAGAAATACTTTTCTTACTAAATCTTAGCCAATCCTTTTTACGTTTATATTTAGTCTGTTTTTTTTTTAACGTAGTGGTTTTGCTACACACGAAAATTTGGATCAAGCATCTCCTTTAACCAGTGGTCAAACGTAGGAGCAAAGACGCATACGGGGCACGTTTAGAAAGTGGTGTGATTGAGGTCGAGAGCACGTTAGGTGTGGAGGACGAGCCGGAAATAGGGGGCTGGGAAGTTTCTAGAGGCCCGGGTGTGCAGTGAGTGGCAAAGAGCAGGACAGTGCAGCCGGGGTCGGCGTTTGAGTCCTGGCTCCGCTTCTTGGTGAACGCACAACCTCACTGGAACACGAGGATCCCTTTGCGCTTCCGTTTCTTCGTCTGCAAAATGGGAAACATAAGAGACTCTGTTTCACTAGGTTGTACTAAGAATTACGTGAGCTAAACCACGTTAAATTCTTAATAAGTACTTAGGAAGTACTTATTACTAATACTCAAGATCTGTTAGCTAATCTTTCATCCTAGGGAGCCTTGAATTGAACATCGCCATTGACAGTTTCCCAGTGGAGCAAATCAAAACTGGGAATCGATGATTCAGAACTCATTGACTCACTGAACCTAAGTTGGCTTTGTGACCCTTATACGTGTAGTAACTTTGTCAGTTAAGGACGTAAAGAAAAATTTAAGGCATGTGGCTCCTCAGCTTGAGATTCTTGATACTGTCAAAGGATGTTCCTCCAAAAGGGGCCAGGTTGGGGAGAGTTTGCAGGGAAAAATGCCAGAAAAATCCATCTACTTACAGCTTACAAAACAATGGCAATGTTTTAGTAGTTCACTCAGAAGATATCAGAGGTGCCAGCCCCAATTCTGTATTATGACTGACTTCGTTTTGGTGGCCTTATTTTATGTGTAAACTTCCTAAGGATTCTAAGCATGTAGCAAATGCTGTCAATTCTAGTAGGTTACTTAACAGAAGAGCACCATTTTCTACATGTGCTTTAGTTACCTAGTATTTAGTATTCTACTTCTTTATATGATCTTCAAATAAAAGAGACCTGGAAACACAGTTTTTGTCTTTGGGGATGATTTTGAACACAACGGTTTCCTTTTCAGTCAAGATGAGTTTGGAAAAAGATATTAAAATAATTCAATCGCAGTTTACTCAATTAGAACAATTTTTAATACTTCACAGGTAACATCAATAACATTCAACTTGGGAAATATTTATACTGTTTTCTATTTTAGTTCCTTTTTCTGAAGAAGTTTGGCTTTTTCTTTTTCTTGTAGTTCATCTTCTAATTATTACGTGCCATATCATGCTCTTCTGAGACTTACCAATCATTTTCAAAACAACTTCCAATGTAGCTGAGATATGAATTCATGACAGGTTTTTTTGAAACCATAAAGCAGAATTAGCAATTGTTTCTGAGCAGTAGTTAATACTGGAAATGTGGAGTCAGTAATTATATAAAAGTCAAAGCTTTTAGTGAGGTCTTCCAAGCGAGATAAAATGTCTTCTTGGGTGGGTCCTGTAGGGGAGAGAAAAGTTTTCATCAGTCCTCTTAGAGTCCCCAGCTGGGTCTGAAAAAGAAACTGACAAAGACCGATTAACAGGAGAAAAGCATGCAAATTTCTTTAATATAAACTTTACAGGACCCGGGACCCTTCATAAGGAAATGAAGACTCCAGGAAGCAGTTAGTCATGTGTCTTGTCCTGCTGGGGTTGATAAGGAGAGGACAGTCGTGGAGGACAATGACAGGCTAAAGGGTACAAGGTCATCGCAGTGAACGGCTGTTGGTTTGGACTCTTCTTGGTCCCTTTGTCCTCAGGGATAAGGACACTCCTCTCCTCCTGGTACAAAGAGGACACCTCCCACAGGAGGACTTTATGACCTGTTTTAGGGAAGAAGTTGGAATGACCTTCCTGCTTCTGCTGTTTTCTCGAACTCTTTCAGCTTAAACTCTTCAGTATACCAGGTGCCACACTCTGGGGTAGCATGTCCTCAACCCCATTAGTCCCCATCCCCACCTTGGTTATGGGCATCATCCTGTCCTTCCAGACCCCCCGACCCCGGTCTGATCGCCAGCCACAGTACCTCGCCAGCTCCGTGTTGAGCTCGGTGGGTTTTTTGGAAATCGACTCTTCAAGCTCAAAGCCTTTCTCAGGGGACAGGTGCCTCCCTGCCTCCACCCCACACACGCCGTCACCCCGTGACCTCCCTTGTAGGGTGAGCAACTGCTATCCCAGTTTGCCTGCAACTGAAGGGTGTCCTGGGATGTGGAATTTCCAGCTAAATCCGGGACGGCTGGTCATATAGGCGAGGGGCAGTAGTGGGAGAGGTGGGGAGTGTCCCTGAGGGAAGTCCCTCACTTTCTTCTTTTAATTCTTTTTCTTCCCTCAAGTACATGAAAAAGGAAGAGAGGGTGCTTTTACTGTTCATTTATTCTCGTAATTTATCATTTGGGGGAATGATCCTCTGAACCCATTTTATAAACCATGGAAGTGTTTATTTGCATTTGATAGTATGTAGCAGAAATGGATGAACCTACCATTGAAAATTATCTTTTAGTGAAACATTAACGACTCTTAATAAAAGGAGTAATTTTAATGACTCTTTTTCCGGAAAAGTGTATAAATAAGTATGCCCCACATCCTGGATAAGGAGGTCATGTAGCTTCCTGGGAAAAGGTGAGAAAGGAAAAGTGGCAAACTATCAACATATGTGGAGCTTTGGACATCTCCATGAGATCTTCCCAAATGGAGATCTTCAGTCCAAATCTGTCAACTCAGTAAAGATGTTTACAAAAATCACTCGAAACAGCTGTCTCGTATCTGAATAAATTAATTAAATGCTTTATAACACAGGTAGTTTTTTTGTATATTGCAATTACATTCCTAAGAGACCAACATCAATCAGAATAATCATCCAACAAATAATCATCCCCTATGCATCCAACCATTTTTTTAATTGAGCACCTACTGTGTGCCAGTTGCTCTTCTGGCATGTTCCAGCCAAAACAGCCTTGGTGCTTGGCCTCATGGAGTTTATATGACACTAGGGTATAGAACAAAAAACAAATACCCAATAGATATATAATTAGAGCTCATTATTTTTGGAGGAAAATAAATGGGAACGACAACAGGGAGAAAAAAACAGGTGGCCTTGTTGAAATCCGAAGGCGGCATCATCCAGGCAGGGGTGAAGGAGGATTCTGGGCAGAGAGCAGTTTGTGGGAGGGAGGAGCTTGCTCAGTAGTTCAAGGAACCCACGGGGGAAGCTCCAGCCTGAGCCTCGCAGACGAAGGCAAGATTCTGCTGCAGGTGACAGCCGTTGACCGCACAGAGCCTTGTGAGCTGAGGCAGAGGTTTTACATTTTATATGAAATGTAGTGAGAAGTCAGCTATGGATTTGACACTTTGATGCTTAGATGTGTGGTTCCCTGGATGTTGGATAAAGATTACGCCATCTCTCATGGTGAAAAGAGACATGGAAAGGCAAGAGAAAGGGCAGGAAGCCAAAAGAGGTTGCATCTGGGCCACGTGGTGGACCCAGGAGCGGCCCTGCAGGGTTCCCTTCAGGCAGGAGAGGGTGCACAGATGGAGCACAGACGGAGTGTCTGCTTGCTCACTGTTTTGCCATCGGGGATCCACCTTCATTCATTCCATTAACTCTCGGGGAGGATGATAAACCGCTCTGCCCCACAGAACTGTATTGGTCTGGGACCCAGATCTGGATAGAAAAAGATTAATTAATATTACTGCTGCAAGAAATTATCAGCTCGTGAAAAGCGACACTGAATTAAAAACTAACATGCTTACATTTTTTATGGGAAACATCTGTCCACAGTGTCTGCTGAGGCATGATTTCTTCCCTTTCTCTCCTTTCTCTTTGGCATCGTATCCTGGTTCTTGGAAGTCAGTATATTTTTAACTACAATGATTACTTCTGGTCATGTAGGTAGTTATGTAAGCAATGGTATCTAAGGACTCCCTAAGCCCCAAATTATATTAAAAGACAATGAGAAATATATAAGCTGCCAACAACCCTAATGGTCCTTAGAATTTTCCATTTACTTCTTTGGGAAGGGTTGGGGGACACTTCTCATTGTGAAACTTCAAAATCCTCTTCATATAGCATCTTTAAGGGAAATATTTTTACTGAAAATATTTAGGGACAAATGATGTGCTCCAACAAGCTTCCGTGACCATAGCCACTTCTTATTTTTTAAGTTCAACAGATCATTTTTACTACTTGGTAAACGTTAAGACAGAGTCAAGCCTCTGAGGTTTTGTTTAAAAAATAAAAATCTAAGCCTCAGAAAACATTGACACAAGGAATTAAAATCTACAAAACTGGCTAACTTTGGTCTCACAGCAGGAAATTTTATAGTAGTTTCAGTAGTACTTAGTGGTTCTTTATTAGCCATGTAGAAATGCTAAAACTTTTACAACCCAGAATTCTGTAGCTTTAATGTGTCAAATATCCCTGGACTTAAGTCCCACTGAGATCCTCAGATATGTCAACTATGACAAGCTTAAATTTGTTTCAGAAAATACGATTTGTTCATATCTCACTCTGGAAAACGTTTAATTTGTTTATACTACAAATCAGAGAAGCCAGTGATCTCTTATTTTATAATGACTTGTTTTTCCACGTGTCCTCCTTTGACCCCGGTGAGCTTAGAGATTTCCACAAACAAAGACTTTTAGCCCAATGTAGCTGACAATGAGACTAACTCAGTAAGCATTTCAAATAAATTCAGTGTCTCAAAAAATACGATCATTTCAGTCTAGAGAAATGATAAAATGAATGATAAAATGACTTGGGAGGGAGGGAGGAGAATCTGGCTAGTTTGTACCTATTAGAAAAGAAAATATTTAAAGATCATGGTGCAAATAGTGTGAATGCCAACCCAACCATACCCTGTACCTGTCATTAATATTGCATACATTATTGCTTTCATTAATTGAATTTTCTATCTAGGATTGCACTGCATTTATCAATTTATTACTCTAAAGCTCAACGTTTTACTCCTTCCAGCACATCTTATGTTTTTAATGTCACATTTTACATCTTTCTGTTTCATATATATCCCTTAACTAATTATTGTAATCCTAGTTATTTTTATTACTTTTGTCTATTAACATTCATACTAGCTTTTAAGTGATTAATCTGCTACTTTATTACTGTATATTTACCTTTCCAGTGTTTTCTTGTTACTAATTAGCACCCTTGCCTTTCAGCTAAAAAAAAGTCCCTTTAATATTTCTTGTAAGGCTAATTTACTGGCAGTGAACTCCTTTAGCTTTTGCTTGTCTGGAAAACTCTTTACCTCTCCTTCAATTCTGAATGATAACTTTGCTGGGTAGAGTATTCTTGGTTGGAAGGTTTTGTTTTTTTTTTTTCTTTCAACACTTTGAATATACCATGCCACTCTTCTGGACTGCAAAGTTTCTGCTGAAAAGCTGCTGATAGTCTTATGGGGGTTCCTTTGTACATAACAAGTTGTTTTTCTCTTGCTGCTTTTAGTATTGTCTCCTTGTCTTTAACTTTTGAATTTTTGATTGCACTGCGTCTTGGTGCAGGTCTCTTTGGGTTCATATTATCAACAACTTTCTGGACTTCCTGGATCTGGATGCCTGTCTCCTTCCCCAGGTTAAGGAAGTTTTCAGCATTATTTCCTCACATAAAATTTCTGTTCCTTTCTCCCTCTGTTCGTCTGGGAGCCCCATGATACGAATGTCCATTTGATGCTGCACTGTAAGTCTCTTAATCTAACTTCACTTTTTTTCATTCTTTTTTTCTTTCTGCTGCTCTGATTGAATGAGTTCCACTGCCTTGTCTTCTAGTTCACTGATCCTTTCCTCTGCTTCATCTGGTCTGCTGTTAAATCTTTCTGGTGTATTTTTCAGTTCAATTTATTGTATTCTTTAGCTCTGTGACTTCCATTTGGTACTTCCATATATTTTCCATCTCTTTGTTGAAATTCATCCATTCTTCTCCCCAGATTGGTGAACATCTTTCTGACCATTACCTTGAATTCTTTTTTAGGTAAATTACCTATCTCTTTCATTAAAGTATTCTCTTGAGGTTTTATATTTTTCTTTCATTTGGAACATATTTCTCTGTTTCTTCATTTTACTTGGTCCTTTGTGTTGGCTTCCATACAGTAGTTGAGACGGCCACCTCTTGCAGTCTTGCAGGAGTGGCCTCGTGTAGGAGATGAACCTTGTCACTCAATCCTGCCTCAGCTGTTTGTTTTCTCTCAAACCTCTGTGATTTTCCAAGAGCCTATTACATTCTCAATCGTTCACAGTAGTTGAGGGTGTAGCAAGACCTGTCAGGTCCCCAAGGAGAGGATCTCAGCACCTAGATTCAGGCTGATTGGAAGCCAGACCCTCAGGCAGCAGCTTTTTAAAGTGTGCAGATATATACAGTCTTGTGGGACTGCAAGTGTAAGCCCCACTGGCCACCAGAGCCAGGCGATATGCGGGTGTCCCTGGCTGGCAGTTGCAAACACCTGGGGCTCCAGAGGGGTGCATAAGCTCTCTTCTGATAGATACCGGCAGTCTGGAGCAAGGCAGAGGGAGGGCGGCAAGGTAGCATTCACAGCCTGCCTTCCTGAGATCCACTCTGTCAGCCACCAGACGTGCACCAAACGTGAAGCCTGCCCCTCAGGCCGAAGCGCCAGGATGCCAAAGAGGCCTCCTTCACAGAAAGACTGGTGGGGGGCGGGGGCTCGGTCTGCTGTCTGTGCAGTGCCCTGCCGGGGGGTGGGGGGATGGGGAACCTGTCGAGAAACATCTCTGATGGCCACAGTCCTGTGGGACCAGGGAATGCAAGCACCCCGGCCACTAAAGCCAGGCAACCAAAAGGCATCCCATGGGTTCAGCCACAAAAACTGGGGCACCATATGTAAAAACCAGGGCCCGAGACACTGGTAAAGCTTCCCCCCAGGAGACCCTGGTGCCCTGGGGCCCAGCAGAGGGAGAGGGTGAAGACAGCACCCACCTTCTGACGTCTCAGGAAGGGATTACGGTCAGCCCCAGATGGTGTTTAATTAGAAGCCCGCCCCTCGGGCCACAGCCACGACGATTAACAAATAGGCCTCCTCGACTGGAAGACCAAGCGCCTGCGTCTGTTGCCTCCTGCTGTGCAATAGCCATTTAAGAAATCTTGCCATTGCTTGCGGTCCTACGGGACCCTGCTGGCCGCCAGAGCCAGGCAATGTAGAGGTGTCTCCTGGCAGCAGCCGCAAAACTCAGGGCACCAGAGAGGATCATGCACGCCTTTCTGGGAACCACCACCTATGAGAGTCCCATGGGAGCAGGAAGGCAAGATCCCCTGGCCTGCAGAGCCAGACAGTCGAGATGTGTCCCCTGGGCGGTGGCCACAACCATCAGGGCACCAGGCGTGTGGACGCCCTCTCTGGAGCACAGCAAAGGGACAGCACGGGGCTGGCACCCTCCTGTCTCCATCCCAGAGAGCGGCCGGCGGGCTCCCGCGTGTGTGCTGGGTCAGATGCCCGCCCCGGGCCTTCTTTACTATCAGCAGCTGAGCCTCCTTCACTCTGCGCCTGGGCGGGATCACCTTTGAGCTGGGCCCTGGGGCCGCTGAGTCCAAGCACACAAGCCCTTTCAAAGCTGTTTTTCAGATCACTTGTCTCGTGGGTCTCAGGAGAGAAGCCTCGTAGGCTTTCAGAGTTAGATGTTTCGGGGGGCTCATCTCGCAGGCGCAGGTCTTAAAAGCCAAGATGCCCGATCTGGGGCTCCAACGCTTCACCCCCCCAGGGAGAAGCTCCGGTCCCCGAACCAGAGGTGTGGTTTATGGCAAAACTGTGCCCCGGTCTCTCCTACCCCCGATGTGGTTTTCTTCTCTATCGCCCCGTGTGTAGTCGTCACTCAGCCAGAAGTTAGTTTTTTTAAGGAGGAAACCATTCCATGTGTAGGTGTAGGTTTCAGCGCATCCACGGGAAGAGGTGAGTTCAGCATCTCCCTACATTGCCATCTTGAACTGGAGCCCAGTGAATTTGTCTTATTTTAATTAAACATATTGATATTGATTTACAGTCATTTATAGGTGACCAATGCAGGTGTGTTTTTCCACCTATTTTTGCACTGGTTCATTCTGGACTTACAGACCTCTAGGCACTGTTCCTGATCATAACAGCTGTTCAACAAACCTTCGTTCCCATTCCTGTACCTGAGAACTTCAAAGCATCAAAGGAAGAAAAATAGGACCTTGACAATTTTAGTTCAGGGAATAAATACATGAAAAGGAGGGAGAATACAAAAATTACATGGTGAAAAATGTATACTCTTTAAGCCACAAAATTCTTTCTATTAAATGTATATTTGAAAGGTGCTAAGAGAGTAGATCTTAAAAGTTTTCATAATAAGAAAAAAATTGTTACGATGTGAGGTGATGTTAACTAAACTTATTGCGGGGGTCATTTTGCAATATATATGTATATGAAATCATTATGTTGTATACCTTAAACTAATGCAATGTTTTATGTCAGTGGTATCTCAATATAAATGAGGAAAAATGCAGGTAGGTAAGGTTACCTGAGAAGAAACTAAAGCTTTCATGTCAATCTTTCTAACATTCATCAAGTCCTTAGATACACAAAAGATTGCAAAGTTCTTAGTTTGAGATATTCTCATTTAACCGGCTAAATCAGAAATACAACCGTGCTTTTAGGCAGTTTGCTTGGGCAAATATTTTATTGGCTGTTTCACTGAATTTAGGGAAGAGGATGATCTAAAATATGCCCAAACATTCAATGTTATGAGAATTATATACTGTTGAAAGAACCCATGCCAAAAAAACTCAGAAAAACCTTGGAGATTCCACAGAGTATGCTTTGTAACTGCTCTGTGGGTTATATTTATATTCATATCTTCTCTCCATAGGAAGAATCTTAGCATTCAGTAATTTTCTTATACTTTAACCACCTCATTCTATAAAATTTTGAAGAAACTTCCACTTAAATTAATTTTAATATCAGAGAAAATAAACCGAAGGCCTGATGTGTTTTAGATCTGTGGTAGCATGAGAAGCCTTCATTTTATTTTCAAATAAGCCTTAATTTAGAAAAAAGAAATTCCTAGATAGACATATAATACAGATAGAGAGTAAACCCTAATGTCTGTCTACACGTGTATCAGTGAAGAAATTTAGTCTAATTGCCGTGGAAATTAGACATTAGGATGAACTGGTAATACCCCCAACAAAGTTCCCTACTCGGCAGGTGCCAATAAGGTTTTGATTTTTCATTTATTAATTTCTTACTCAATCAACCAACATTTACTGAACATGCTGCGCCAGGCACTTTCACTCAGTGCTGGAGATAAGTGAGACTTGGTTGCTGCATTCAGAGGCTCACAGAACATCCTAAGGTGAGCTCCCGATTCTCAGTCCTGCGTATGGGACTATAGGAGGGTCACGTGTATGTGAGTTTAGGAGGGCCATTATGATTACATAATTCATCAGTTACGGAAGTGATATTTTAAAACCCTAATTTCATAAATGCTGACTCATAACTGAGGCTGTTAAACCAGTTGTAAAGCAGTAAACAAGTCCTTTCTCCTCCCAATGACCTGAGAAGTTTGAAGTGTAGAATGTGACGCTGAAACTGAGGTCCCTTCCGTGTTTATAGGATGTAGCTGAGGATGCTGGTTGATCGAATGCCACATTGATGTGGATGCAGAGAGGAGGGATAAAAGCTTGTGTCAGTTAATCAAAGGAAAGAGAAAATAAATATTCAGTGGGAGAAGACCAAATGCACAGCGTGAACTGCCCACCCTCTCAAGCCGCCCGCCTGCACAGAAAGTCACCGCCACAAAAGGCACTTTCATTTGTCTGGGTGTGAGGAAATGTCTGGCAGAGTGTCTTGTTTATTCAAATCTGGAGTATATGAGTTAAGAAACTTATCTTTTGGAGTTACAAAACCAACTCCGTGTGTTTCATGAGGTTTTAAACTGCAAATCTGTCCATTTAGAAACCCTAGGTTGTGCTGAATGTATATAAGATCCATTAGATTAAAACAGACATTTAATAGGACATAGGAAAATGGCTCAGGATAAGAATATGCAAAATCCAAAGCATCAAAAATGTTCGTTTCTTCTAGGATAATTCAAAGTGTGCACCATTTGTTAAATATAATTTTTGACAAAGTATGAATGTTGACAAAATTGTTGAGAAAGAACACGAAGAAAACATTTGGTAGATGTGCATATTAGACACAGCCTTGTGACAGGAAATACCAAGGGCAGGAACCACATTTGTTTGTTGTTTTTTTTTTAGATGAAATATATGTAATTAACTTTTTTGTTTTTGTTTTTGTGGGTGGGGAGGGGTTTCCTTGAATGTCAAGAAGTTTAGTGTAAAACTTGATGCATGGTCATAGCAACTAGTGAACCTTTGTGCTGTTCTCCTGTGCTTACATCTGATTTTCTTATTCTGCGCTGATCTCATTTGAAAGTGTGGCCATTTTTATAAGCTATCTTAAATCATCTTTGCAAAAAGGTGTACATAATAAGAAAAAATACGTACCTACATATCACAGAGTTGACAGAGTTCTTTATGTATAGTAGCATAACATACCTTTGCCACATTAAGTATTAATTTATTGGTGGAGTCATATAAAGTAAATAAAGAGAAAAAGACATCAAACAATGTACTTAAAGCAATTCAGGTTCATCTGGCAGAAGCAATTATGGTATATTTTATAACCTTACAATTTACAAAGGGAAGTTTTTCTTTAAATATAAAGTATATCAGTTATTTCCAGAGAGACTGATCCCTTGATTTGGCTTTTATGTATTTTATCCAGTCTTGGCTTTTGGAATCATCTCGAAAACAAACAGAGCATTTGAGCCATGTTTGCTGCTAACTAAGGAATGAACCATGAGGCTTTGGCTAATTTTTGGAGGTCATTACTAAAATGCAGTTAATCACCTTAGTTAAGATATACGGGCATTTTACCAAAACAAAAACTGTGCCAATGGTCCTTGAAATAAGGTTAAGTAGACCTAATTTATGTTAAACTTTAATTAACCATATGCACTACCGCATGAGAATGTTCATGCATATGTTGCTTACATTAATTGCTTTCATAAGTTAATTTCTGCCACACACTTTTGGCTTCTGTTCATTTGTAACTCAAATGTTCATATCAGCTGTGGAAGTGATTGCAGACAATAAAGTAAACCACTGGTTTACTTGTTTAAATTAAATCTGCCATCTCAAGCTGTCCTGTGTCTTAATACATTAGAAAAGATACTCGGGAAGCGATGCTCGTGTTAATCCAGTTGTAATCACTGTGTAGTCATTCCTGGTTAAGTAATAGAGTCATGAACCTCTACATTTGTTTGCTATCTTTTTCTCTCTGTAGTTAATTGGGTGATCATTGACTGTGGTTTACTATTATTGTGACAGAATTTATCTGTACTTTTCATACAGTCAGACACACACCTGGTCCTTAAACAGAAATAGACAAACTATGTCATGCCTAATATTCTTTATTTTTATTGAGGTATAATTGATTTACAATGTTGTGTTAGTTTCAGGTGTACAGCAAAGTGATTCAGTTATACATATATACATATACTTTTTCAGATTCTTTTCCCATATAGGTTATTACAAAATATTGAGTATAGTTCCCTGTGCTGTGCAGTAGGTCCTTGCTGTTTATCTATTTTATGTATAGTAGCATGTATATGTTAATCCCAAACTCCTAATTTATCCCTCCTCTGCCTTTCCCCTTTGGTAACCATAAGTTTGTTTTCTATGTCTGTGAGTCTGTTTCTGTTTTGTAAATAAGTTCATTTGTATCACTTCTTTAGATTCCACATATAAGCGATATCATGTGATATTTGTCTTTCTCTGTCTGACTTACTTCACTTAGTATGATCATCTCTAGGTCCATCCATGTTGCTGCAAATGGCATTATTTCATTCTTTTTTATGGCTGAGTAGTATTCCATTGTAGATATATGTACCACATCTTCTTTATCCATTCATCTGCCGATGGACACTTAGGTTGCTTCCATGTCTTGGCTATTGTAAATAGTACTGCTATGAACATAGGGGTGCATGTATCTTTTCGAATTATGGTTTTCTCCAGATATATGCCCAGGAGTGGGATTGCTGGATCATATGGTAATTCTATTTTTAGTTTTTTAAGGAGCTTCCATACTGTTCTCCATAGTGGCTGCACCAATTTATATTTGGCCCACTTTTTTTTATATTGAAGTATAGTTAATTTACAATATCGTGTTATTTTCAGGTGTACAGCAAAGTGATTCAGTTATACATACATGTATCTATTGTTTTTCAGATTCTTTTCCATTATGAGATATTGAATATAGTTCCCATGGCCCAGTTTTAATTGGATACTACAGTTTGTGCTTAGAGAGGTGATTCCTATAGACAAATGACATTTTTTAAATAATAGAACTCATCTCTTATTAAAGCAAAAGTTCGCTTTTTTATTCCATCAGTCTGTTCCCCACGGTCTGCATCATGTTGGCTAATATACTGTGCTAATACCCTCCTACTGTCATATCTCATATAAAAACCTATGTTTTTCTTAAATTCTACTTAAATCACCTTTGTGAAGAATCAAACTTCAGGATGTTTGGATAAAGATGGTGGATTGAATATATGCCTTTGCCTCTGATCCCTTTCTGAAATCCCAATAAAATGAGTGTAAAGAGGTTTTTACAAGGTCCTAACTCACTAGGACACAGGAAATAAAAGAAAGAACACAACAAGGCTGGAAAGCATATTGGGCAAGTGGGAACTGACTGAACAGAACATAGAGAGTGAAATCCTGAACCAGCAGCAGGGTGATTATACTATGTTGCCGAGGAAAGGTCTCCTGGAAGGGGAAGGGAGGGGCTAAGACAAAAGGCTTCTTGTAAGTTTGTTAAAGAGGCCCTTAGACCCCAGAGCCACCCCCAACCCCACACGTCGGGTAGCTCACCCACCCCCAGCCTGACAGACACTGGAGAGATGCAGACCATGGTCCCAGCGCCATGGGGGACGGGGGTGGGTGGATACTGTGCTGAGAACAGGCAGGGAAGGCGGTTAGCACATCCAAACCCATTTCCAAGAGGACTGCACCCCCATCCCAGCACCGCGAACGCCTTCCCTGGGGAATTTCCATAGCCTGAGAAGGAAGGTTTGACTCCATAGAGGTGACGGGTAGGGGAGCAGTGCCCACGGACAGACCCACCAGCCCACGGAGCTCCTGTCAGTTCGTAGGCTCCCTCCAGAGGATGGGGCTGTGTGGGTGGAATAGGAGCTCTGAACACGGATCCTACCAAACGTGTCCCAACTCTGTTGGCAGAGGGAGAGCTGGGGCACAGAAAGTGTGTGTGTGTGTGTGTGTGTGTGTGTGTGTGTGGTGAGAGTGCAGGGAAATGAGGAGAGAGGGAGCTACTTCCTCATCCTAGTAAGAGAAAGTCAATAGATAACGTCTGAAGAGCCAAGAAGCAGCAAAGGAGCATCTTATTTAGATTATTTTTTATCAACCTTGAAAGCAGTTGGTTTGGGAGCAGGAAGTTATCTGAATCTCTCAACTGCATGCATGTATATCACTTTGATCTTTTTTAAAGGAGCCTAAATTTAAAATTATAAGAGGTGCTTAAATAGTTCTCATTTTAAAAGCAAACATTAAGGAAAGTAAGAAAAAGCCACTATTCTTTCTTTACCAATTCCCAGTTTGTCCTTTATAGCTCATTTTCATATATAGCCTCACGAGTCTCATCTTAAGATCCACGTAGCCCTAGGAGTTACCATGTAGAGAAGCCCCGTCCTTTGTCATATCAAATATCCTACATTAAATATAAATTATATGTGGTATAAAATTTAAGAGAATTTTTATAAATTTGCTTTTTAAATTATTATTGCTTCAAGGAATCCATTTCCTATATGGTTTATTTGTTAGCATTACAGGTTTTTTGTACTTTATTTTACACTAAAACTTCTTTTTAAAATGCCTGGGAAATGTGTTTTTTTAATTCTCATGGACCAGTATATAACATTGTTTTTCCTAAGAATATGTCTGTCAGTTGACTATGATTTATATGAAACACAAATTAATTATATTGGCTTTGAAACATGTTTGAGCATGAAAAAGCAAACGCAGTGCTATTCTGGAGTAACCATCCTCAATAAAGCAGCAAGAAGTGAAAAACCTGACTTTTTATGAGCCAATATATTTAGGAGTATGTTAAATGAAAGCTACCTTCAGATGCTCAGACTGGAAAGAATTCTGCACTGAATTTACTACGTTAAGAATTTTAAGAATTTAAGGTAAAAGGCTTAATTAGATTAGGGTTTACCTTGTGAGGTATTATGAAAACTATAAATGAGAGTCAAAGGAAGTTAGGAGATTAACCTTTCCTGGCCAGATGACAATAATGTCATCTGTTGAAGGATAATGCCTTTGCTTCTGGTCCAGGGTACTTCTGGGATGATCGTCCCAGTTTGTGGGAGTGGGTGTTGGAGGGGGAGTGACAGCAGCACCCTTATCCTTCTGGAGATTCCACCTTGCCTCTGACCACATTAATGATCTTCTGTCTTGGGTCACAGGTAATTGACTCTACTTGATTATTTCAAGCTAGGTCTGATGAGTTGACCAGTACTTGTCTTCTACTCCATAACTCTTAAGTGTTGAAAGTTTTCTCAAAAATAAATATATACGAAACATGCTTCAAAAACACAATGTCTAAATCAAGTGCGTTCTCTTTGTGTTACAAACGATTTCTTTCTTAAACTGGTTGTACTGAGGTCACACATCTCTCAATAATAACAATAACTGTAGAGGATTTTACAGTTTACCTTTTCATTCACTGTTACTATAAATAAGGCATTGCTGTAATCTTTAGGCAATGTGTCTGATCTCATAGAAATTTTTCTTTAAAGAGGTAATACAAACAATAAATAAGTAAACAAGTAAATGTATTAGATCTCCCATTAAAAAGATAACTCCAGATAGTCATAAATACCGTAAGGAATAAAACAGGGTGTTTAGGAATAGAGTGTCAGAAGGTCCTCCTTTAGTTTGAGTGATTGGGATTCTCTGAGGAGGTGACATTTAGGGACAGAGTATTCCATGCAGAGCCAGTGGAAAGGCCCTAAATAAATGATAGCAACCTGTATACAGGCGATAATGATAATGATGATAATGGTGATGGTGATGTCAGTGATAATGGTGAGGAGGAGGAGAAGGTGAAGGAAGATGATGGTGATGATGATGACAATAATAATTGTGAGGATGATGATGATGACAATGGTGATGACAGTGATAATGGTGAGGAGGAGGATGGTGATGGTGGTGATGACGATGATAATGGTGAGGATAATGACGGTGGTGGTGATGGTGATGGTGATGACGATGATCATGGTGAGGATAATGATGCTGGTGATGATGATGGTGATGGTGATGACCGTGATAGTGGTGAGGTGGAGGATGGTGATGGTGGTGATGACAATGATAATGGTGAGGATAATGTGGTGGTGATGATGATGATGGTGATGACAGTGATAATGGTGAGGATAATGTGGTGGTGATCATGATGATGGTGATGACAATGATCATGGTGAGGATAATGATGCTGGTGATGATGAAGGTGATGGTGATGACAGTGATAATGGTGAGGAGGAGGAGGGTGTTGATGATGGTGATGGTGATGATGATAATGGTGAGGATAATGTGGTGGTGATGATGACGATGGTGATGACGATGACAATGGTGAGGATGATGATGATGTTGATAATGGTGGTGGTGGTGATGGTGACGAGTTTCTTTTATAAAAGAAGCTCAACAGAACTAAATTAAATGCCATGGTCACACAATTAGTGAATGATACACGCCCAAACCACAATATTTAATAAGGATGAGATTTAGAAGGTGACCTGAATTTTGGCCTTTGGGCTGTTATTTCAGAGGAGCTCCTAGAGAATTGGCATGTCTTTACAGGGATCCCCTGTAAAGTACTCCGTAAGTACTTGCAGGAGTCAGGGAACCCATCGTCTGTTGAAGGACCCTCGACTTCAGCTTGATGACAGGCTGCTCTACCCCTTCCGTCTGGGTTCTCATCACCTGCCTAGCTCAGCTGTATCATTTCACTCCACCAATCAACAGGGTCACCAACTCTGAAAACTTGATTCCGAGGATCTCACTTCCTACCTTTGCAGCACTTATTTTGTTTTCCCCAATGCCATAAATCTCCAGCCCACTGGAACCTCCAATCCAGTGACCCTGACACTTTACACTACCATCTCCACCCTTGTGTCCTCACTTCCTTCTTTTAACTAATGTAAATTCCATGTATCTTCACTATGACACTCCCTTGTAAGCCCCTCTCTCCAGAAAACCCCAAGCTTTGACTAAACCCAAATATTGGCCTCCTCTTATCCCATGCCTGAGGAGCTAAACTGCCCTTGAGAAAGTCACACAAGTTTCTGCTGGCCATTTGTCTCAGCCGGGTCCTCACAACCCTGCTACGGAGACAGCGGCATCAAACTTTCTCTCCTTTGCAGGTTTAGTGGTTTCCTTTCTATTGCAACGTTCTTATCAGCAGTAAAGCGCGATTAATATCTCCTGTTAAAAATAAGAACAAAAGCGAAACAAAATAAACACCTTCGATCCCCTACCCCTGTTCACTTTCGCCGCCTTGTCTGTTCCTCTTCACAGCAAAACTCCCCAAGGGAATGGTCTGCACTTCCTGCCTCCTCTCCTTAGCCTCCGTTCACTCTAGCTCACTGCCGGTGAGCTTCTGTCTCTGCTTTTGCCAAATTCAGAATCCTCAGGAATCTCAGTTCAGTGGCCTCGGCTGGCTCTGGGCTCCTTGCACTCGCCTCAGGGCAGGATTCCAGGCAAATGACCAGCCTTCTAGAAACCGTTGTCTCCTGCATTCTGAGATTCCACACTCTCCTGGTTCTCTCCTCCCTCCTGGAAGGACCCTTCTCAGCCTCTTCAGTGGCTTCTCTTCTCTAACCGTCTTCTACACTGGGGATTGTCCCAGGACTCAGCACGGGGCCGCCTTTAGTTTCAAATTCCCCATGGATGCTGTGTCTTCAAATCCCATCTCTAGGAGGATAACGCCCGTCTTTTATTGGCTGCCGTGTCTCTCGCCTGATCTCCAGGCTCACACAGCTAGAAGGCTCCTTGACATTTCCGCTTATGTGTCTGAGGGTCGCCTTAAACTTAGCACAGGCACAGAACTCTCGATGTCACCCCCAAAACGGTGATGCCTCTTCTCGTCATCCACAGCTCAGTAACCGGCGCTTTCCACTCAGTTGCTTATACTGACAGCAAGCATTCTTGATTCTTCCCGTTTCCTTGTTGCACATCCAGTTTATCAGCAAGTCTTGTCCATTCTCCTCAAATATTTCACATCTGTCCCTTTCTCCAACTCGCTTACTTCTCCCCTCCCCCACTGCCATTACACGCTCCCATCTTGTTAGCCTGGGTTATATTTTTTCATTTATTTTATTGAAGTAGAGTTGATTCACAATATTGTGTTAATTTCTGCTGTACAGCAAAGTGACTCAGTTATACATATATACATTCTTTTTCATATTCTTTTCCACTGTGGTTTATTATAGGATACTGAATAGAGTTCCCTGTGCTACACAGTAGGACCTTGTTGTTTATCCATCCTATACATACTAGTTTGCATCTGCTAATCCCAAACTCCCACTCCATCCCTTCCCCACCCACCTCCCCCTTGGCAACCACAAGTCTGTTCTCTATGTCTGTCTGTTTCTGTTTCGTATATAGAATCACTTGTATTATTTTTTAGATTCCATATACTAAGTGATATCATGTGATATTTGTCTCTCTCTGTCTGACTCACTTCATTCTTTTTTATGCCTGAGTAACACCCCACTGTATATATGTAACACATCTTCTTTATCTATTCATCTGTCAATGGACACTTAGGTTATTTCCATGTCTTGTTAGCCTGGGTTTTTGCAATAGCTTACTAATGACTACCCTGCTTCCAAGGCTGCACCCTATAATCCAATCTCCAAACGGCAGCCAAAATAACCTGTGTTAAAAGTGTAAATCAGATTATGGCTCTGTTTTGTTTAAAACCCTCTTGACTTTCTTTTGCCCTTAAAATAAAATTCCAGCTTCTCAGCGTGGTGACCCCTGACTATTTCTTCATATTCCTCCACCACTTTTCCTCCCCTCACTGCTTTCCAGCTGCCTCATCTTCCTGTTCCTCAAACACGTTAAGTTTGTTTCTGCCCCAGGGCCTTTGCACTTGCTGATCCCTCCACAGGGAGGGCCCTTCCCTCCTTGCTTCTCTGAGAACCGTCTTCTCCATTTAGGTCTTAACTCAAATATCCCCTCCATACAGAGGATTCCCCTGATGGTCTGATCTAAAATAACTTCCCCAGGCACTCTCTGTCCCGTTGCCCCTTTTTTCCCTCAGTTGTGCATGTTGCTAATCAGGAATTCTCACTCACTCATTGATTTTCTGGTGCATGATTTGCCTCCTCACTAAAATGTAAGCTCCAAAAGGCCGGGGAACCTATCTGTCTTATTCTGGCTTTAGTCCCAGAGCACAGAAAAATGCTTGGTTCATAGCTGACATTCAGTAAATATTTTTTGTAAAATGAATCAATGAATGAAAGAGTAGACACTTCAACTTTAACCTTAAATTTAACTCAGAAATCTACCTGAGGGGTTTTCCTAGAATAAGAGAAAGTACCATGTTGTACTAAATGAGTCACGTGCACAATTTTGAACTGATAAATGTATCATTTTTCCAACCTCTCACAACTGATATTTCAATCATGGCAGATATTATATTTTTATTATAATTTATAAAATATAAAATATATAAAAAATATAAAGTATATTTATATAATTCAGTCATATATATAATACATATACTCTGGTTTTTAATTAATAAATCTACATAACTCATTAAATTATAAATTCTGTAACAAATTCTTAGCTTTGGTCAAAACCGCCTTCTTGCCTCTCGGCTGCTGGACTTCAACTCCTACATGTTATTTAATCTCTCTAGACCTTAGTTTCCTCATCCTTGGACTTGGTGACTTCCAGCTTTCAAATTCTCTGAGTCTGTCTTAACATTACTATCCTACAAATGTGTTCACGTGTTTGCTTGTCTCCGTAATTTCTCCACATTTTCTTTTTTTTTTTTTTTTTGAATTTTGAATTTTATTTTATTTTTAATACAGCAGGTGGTTATTAGTTATCCATTTTATACATATTAGTGTATACATGTCAATCTCAATCTCCCAATTCATCACCCCACCCCAACCCCAGCCACGTTCCCCCCTCGGTGTCCATACGTTTGTTCTCTATATCTGTGTCTCTATTTCTGCCCTGCAAACCGGTTCATCTGTACCATTTTTCTAGGTTCCACACATATGCGTTAATATACAATATTCGTTTTTCTCTTTCTGACTTACTTCACTCTGTATGACAGTCTCTAGATCCATCCACGTCTCTACAAATGACCCAATTTCGTTCCTTTTTATGGCTGAGTAAAATTTCATTGTATATGTGTACCACATCTTCTTTATCCATTCGTCTGTCGATGGGCATTTAGGTTGCTTCCATGACCTGGCTATTGTAAATAGTGCTACAATGAACACTGGGGTGCATGTGTCTTTTTGAATTATGGTTTTCTCAGGGTATATGCCCACTAGTGGGATTGCTGGGTCATATGGTAATTCTATTTTTAGTTTTTTAAAGACCCGCCATACTGTTCTCCATAGTGGCTGTATCAATTTACATTCCCACAAACAGTGCAAGAGGGTTCCCTTTTCTCCACACCCTCTCCAGCATTTGTTGTTTGTAGATTTTCTGATGATGCCCGTTCTAACTGGTGTGAGGTGTTACCTCATTGTAGTTTTGATTTGCATTTCTCTAATAATTAGTGATGTTGAGCAGCTTTTCATGTGCTTCTTGGCCATCTGTATGTCTTCTTTGGAGAAATGTCTATTAAGGTCTTCTGACCATTTTTTGATTGGGTTGTTTTTTTCTTAATATTGGGCTGCATAAGCTGTTTATATATCCTGGAGATTAATCCTTTGTCGGTTGATTCGTTTGCAAATATTTTCTCCCATTCTGAGGGTTGTCTTTTCATCTTGCTTGTAGTTTCCTTTGCTTTGCAAAAGCTTTTAAGATTCATTAAGTCCCATTTGTTTATTTTCGTTTTTATTTCCATTACTCTAGGAGGTGGATCAAAAAAGATCTTGCTGTGATTTATGTCAAAGAGTGTTCTTCCTATGTTTTCCTCCAGCAGTTTTATAGTGTCCAGTCTTCCATTTAAGTCTCTAATCCATTTTGAGTTTATTTTTGTGTATGGTGTTAGGGAGTGTTCTAATTTCATTCTTTTATATGTAGCTGTCCAGTTTTCCCAGCACCACTTATTGAAGAGACTGTCTTTTCTCCATTGTATATCCTTGCCTCTTTGGTCATAGATTAGTTGACCATCAGTGCGTGGGTTTATCTCTGGGCTTTCTCTCCTGTTCCATTGATCTATACTTCTGTTTTTGTGCCAGTACCATATTGTCTTGATTACTGTAGTTTTGTAGTCTGAAGTTAGGGAATCTGATTCCTCCAGCTCCATTTTTATCCCTCAAGACTGCCTTGGCTATTCAGGGTCTTTTGTGTCTCCATACAAATTTTAAGATTTTTTTTCTAGTTCTGTAAAAAATGCCATTGGTAATTTGATAGGGATTGCATTGAATCTTTAGATTGCTTTGGGTAGTATAGTCATTTTCACAATATTGATTCTTCCAATCCAAGAACGTGGTATCTCTCTCCATCTGTTTATATCATCTTTAATTACTTTCATCAGTTTCTTATAGTTTTCTGCATGCAGGTCTTTTTTCTCCCTAGGTAGGTTTATTCCTATGTATTTTATTCTTTTTGTTGCAGTGATAAATGGGAATGTTTCCTTAATTTCTCTTTCAGATTTTTCATCGTTAGTGTGTAGGAATGCAAGAGATTTCTGTGCATTAATTTTGTGTCCTGCAACTTTACCAAATTCATTGATTAGCTCTAGGAGTTTTCTGGTGGCATCTTTAGGATTCTCTATGTATAGTATCATGTCGTCTGCAAACAGTGAAAGCTTTACTTCTTCTTTTCTAATTTGTATTCCCTTTATTCTTTTTCTTCTCTGATTGCCGTGGCTAGGACTTCCAATACTATGTTGAATAATAGTGGCGAGAGTGGACATCCTTGTCTCGTTCCTGATCTTAGAGGAAATGCTTTCAGTTTTTCACCATTGAGAATGATGTTTGCTGTGGGTTTGTCATATATGGCCTTTATTATGTTGAGGTAGGTTCCCTCTATGCCCACTTTCTGGAGAGTTTTTCTCATAAATGGGTGTTGAATTTTGTCAAAAGCTTTTTCTGCATCTATTGAGATGATCATACAGTTTTTATTCTTCACTTTGTTAATATGGTGTATCACATTGATTGATTCGCGTATATTGAAGAATCCTTGCTTCCCTGGGATAAATCCCACTTGATCATGGTGTATGAGCCTTTTAATGTGCTGGTGGATTTTGTTTGCTAGTATTTTGTTGAGGATATTTGCAACTATATTCATCAGTGATATTGGTCTGTAATTTTCTTTCTTTGTAGTATCTTTGTCTGGATTTGGTATCAGGGTGATGGTGGCCTCATAGAATGAGTTTGGGAGTGTTCCTTCCTCTGCAATTTTTGGGAAGAGTTGGAGAAGGATGGGTGTTAGCTCTTCTCTAAATGTTTGGTAGAATGCACCTGTGAAGCCATCTGGTCCTGGACTTTTGTTTGTTGGAAGATTTTTAATCACAGTTTCAATTTCGTTACTTGTGATTGGTCTGTTCATATTTTCTATTTCTTCCTGGTTCAGTCTTGGAAGTTTATACCTTTCTAAGAATTTGTCCGTCTCTTCCAGGTTGTCCATTTTATTGGTACAGAGTTGCTTGTAGTAGTCTCTTAGGATGCTTTGTACTTCTGCTGTGTCTGTTGTAACTTCTTCTTTTTCATTTCTAATTTTATTGATTTGAGTCCTCTCCCTCTTTTTCTTGATGAGTCAGGCTAATGATTTATCAATTTTGTTTATCTTCTCAAAGAACCTGCTTTTAGTTTTATTTCTCCACACTTTCAATTGTGCATTTTGCATAATTAGGATAAAACTGTAGCTGTAACTGGGGCTGTGAAATGTCCCCCGAGGAGCTGAGAGCACACACAAAATAAGCCAGCTCATAAAAACAACTATTCATATTAGTAAAGTATACAGATAAGCTGGGATTTTTAAGGGAGTGAAGTAAAATTTTATTGTAGTAATTTGTTATAATGCTCTATAAAGGGGGAAATAGGGGTTCAGGTGTCCAGAGAAGCTCACCCTCCCCTCGTTTTTGGGGATATTCGGGCAGCAGGACTTGAAGGTCCTGGGAGATCGTCTGTGAGCCCAGGAGACATTCAGCTGTCGTGTGAAGCCTGAGGCACTTGGGGCAAGGAGCTATGTCATCCTTTGCTTGAATCACCTAGAATCTGCCCTGAGGGACAGGAGAGCAAACCTCTACAGGCAGGCAGCAGCCAGACCACATTTAAAGGAAGTTATGCTTGTTTCTGGCACAGAATCATACATCTGTAAAATACAGCACGCAGGAAAATAAGATAATTTTGATCAAGTTTAAAAAGTATATTTTAACGAAAAGCAATTTCCTTTTCTTTTGTACACCATTTCATAATTCTTTCCCATGTCACTGTGGTGGTAAAGGAAGAGGTGAGCCTCTTTGCCCAAAATGAAGGGCAAGGTTGGACTGCCAGACACCCAAAGGGTCCCGGGGGCGTGGGGTGAGGAGGGGGGCTGTGCGCTCTTGAATTAGCCAAATGACAGAAGAAATGTGTGTTCTTAGAAACCCTAAATAATTTCTTCCATTCTCCATGTTATTTTGCACGTGTAAACCTCATTTTAAGGTAAAAATATTTTTTGTTGTTGTACTACTTCAAGCAAATTCAAGGTTCAAAATAGTGGGAGTTTGTCTTTTAAGTAAAATTCCAAATATATTTATGTAGAACCCAAGTTTTCTCAATATTCTGTCACCTCTTTTGACGGGGATGGAGTGAACACTGGCTGTGGAGTCAAAGGCACAACGTTGTCACCTGCAGGGGGTGATGGGATCACACCATTCAGCCTCTCTAGATCTGTCTGTGGTCCTCAGAAAGCATCATCCGGCGCTGACCGCTTCCCGAGTTGTTCCGATAAAGTGTGAGTCCATATTCAAGTACTTGGTGGACAAACGAAAAGTTGGATTTCCTTGGCAAAAAGTGCCCTGTCCCTAGGACCCCGATAATTAGTTCATAAGACCTTGATCGAACAAACTTTTATTGAGCTAGTAGGCACCCAGCGTTTCCCCAGGCACTGGGCTTTAAGAACGAACTGGGCAGAGGGAGGATTCGTGGTTGTGTGACTGCGGGTGGGGTGGGCGTGAAGACCCTTGAGTGTGATGGAAGTGATCTGACATAAGATTGTGATAATGGTTACACAGTTCTGTAAAGGTGCTAATAATTGTAGAATTGCATTTACAACATCACAGAACAGGCGGAACGGAAGGGCCTGGGCGAGTGGCGACCCCATACGCACCCGGGCCAGGAGATCTGCTCCACTTGGAAAGAGGGGGCGGGATTCCAGGCGGCACTGTCTGTATCCAGAGACACTTTTCTGCCTTCTTTGTTTTCCTTTCTTTGTGTCCTGTCTCCCTCCCTTCATTTGTTTTCTTCTCTTTCCAGTGATGCACTGGAAAGATTTGGGGGAAAATATCACAATATCTAGCAAAAAGTCACTTTGCCTTGCTGATAACCAAACAGTATCTTGTGACTTATTTCTAAGTAAGTTTCTTTTTCCACTTACAGAATCATTCACTTTAAAATATGTATATTCACTCACTAATTGACCTGCAGTATTAAAATTAAACTGATTTTTCTTGTTCTACATAAACCTGTGTTAATATACTGATCAATAATTACCCCCCTACATAGCCAAATATTCATCGAGGATTTTACAATTATAAAAATCGAGACATGGAGCCGTTCTTGACACCTCAGCTCTGTAGCTGTCAGGTAGGCATCCAGAAGAGGCTCAAAAATCTATTTCACAGATAAAAAAAATTAAAGAGATTGACAGATGATAGAGTTAAAGAAATCCTAACCTCAGTTGCAGAGAGATTCTGCTTTCGGTATACTAATTGCCTTCTAACTTTTCAGATTATTGGGGGAAATTTTGAATAGAGATTTGAAGCTTCAGAAGTACCCCTGAGTTTTCCAAGTAGAAAGACAGGTTTCTTTCATTTTTCCTCGAATGTCCACTGTGCTTCTGCGGGGGCTCCCAGGTGACGTGGAACATGTACAGCAGAGGCAGCGTGTAGCCCTGAAACGACCACTTAAATCAGCCAAAAAGCTCATCACTTCAGCCTTGGCCTGCATTGCTGTGTAGACGCGTATTTGGCTGATTTCATGAAGGAAAATCGTTGTCATTTTTAATGGAAAATAACCTTTTTGAAGCTTCAGTCTTTCTCTTTATAAATAATGTGTTTAATGCCAGGTTTCACAGGCTGCTTAAACTTACAAGGTTAAACAACTCTAAGAGGAGATTTGGAAATTAGATCATCTATATTTTTTATCTTTTTCATAATCACACCATGGGTGCGACCCAAGAGGCAACACGACATTTAAACAAACACAATATCTTCTCCTTCAATCTTAAATATACTCTGCGTTGTTAGTAATGTATGTTACTGTTACACATTATTTTTTTTTTTTTAGTAAAAGTGTGGTTCAGTCGTTTTCAAAAGCACCAGTCCCTTACACAGTCACTGAAAGATAACCTGCCCCTCCTTGTGCCATGTGGAACCTGCCTGAATACAACCTAAACTACAGTAGAGACGTGGATGGATCTAGAGACTGTCATACAGAGTGAAGTAGGTCAGAAAGAGAAAAACAAATATCGTATATTAACTCATATATGTGGAACCTATAAAAATGGTACAGATGAACAAGTTTGCAGGGCAGAAGTTGAGACACAGATGTAGAGAACAAACGTATGGACACCAAGGGGGGAAAACCACGGTGGGGTGGGGATGGTGGTGTGCTGAATTGGGAGATTGGGATTGACATGTATACACTGATGTGTATGAAATTGATGACTAATAAGAACCTGCTGTGTAAAAAAACAAACAAACAAACAAAAAACTAATACTAAACTTTCTTTGGGTTATTTGTTTGGAAATATGTTAATATAAATGTTTCAGACATTATGTGAAATTTCTAAAAATCTTATATGTTCTGGTATAACGTAATAAGTCATAATTCTAGTTATTACTTTAAAATGTATATCTCAGAAATAACTAAATTTCCTTGTCAATTGCATTATTATGAACTTTCACCAAATCTTTAACTGTGGTCATTTAAAAAAAAAAAAAAAAGGGTGGTTCAGTTGTTTTCAAAAGCACCAGTCCCTTACACAGTCACTGAAAGATAACCTGCCCCTCCTTGTGCCATGTGGAATCTGCCTGAACACAACCTAAACTACAGTTCTTGTGGGGAATCCATCACCTCAGATGGGAATGAACATTGAGGGATTTTTAGAGTCAAATGAATGTAAAGCTGGTCTCACCGAGATAAGGTTTATTTTCAGTTACTGCCAATTTTTGAAGACTAAATTACAGAAAACAGCAATCATTTCCTAGTGTGTTGGCTCTTAAGTTAATCAGGCAACTGTTAATACTAGCATATTTTTATTAATAACCTACAGAAACACTTGTACTTATTTATCAGAAATCTTCAGAATGATATGCTAGTCAAGGAGTGTCAAAGTATCATTTGAAAAGTATTGAATAAATCCTAGGAACAGTTTACTACTCAGAATGAACTCACTACATTTTCAGTACATTCATTTGGGGAGGTGCTTTGGCATAAAGGTTAAGGGCACAAGCTCTAGCATTAGACTAGCTGCTTCCAACGTTCATTTCAATACCTACCAGCTGTGTGATCCTGAGCAAGTTACCTCTCCGTGCCTCAGTTTCCTCCTTTGTAAAATGGGGGTGACAACAATACACAATGATTGCTAACATTTACACAGCTCCTTCTTTGTGCCAGGCACTGTTCTGTGCAAGTGAGAGAGACAGACAGACAGACAGGAAAAGAGGGAGAGGCAGAGAGAGACAGAGGGCTGGTGGATAGATATCACATGCCTCATACTGATCTGGGATCAGTCATGCACGTAATCTTCACAACAACCATATGAAATGAGCACTATTATTTTCTTCTTTTCACAGATAAGAAAACTGAGACACCAAGAAGTAAAGCAATTTGCCCAGAGGCAGCTTAGTACCAGGGTCTGGATTTAGACCCAGGCTGTCTACCCTCGAAGTCTGTCCTCAGCCACTACCCTACAATGCCTGATGCACACATCAGTATAGGGCTGTTACTTCATGAGATTACATACATTATATAAACCACTTAGACTGTGGTGTGGTTCTAGTAAGCATTAAGTGAGCGCTAATTACTATTATTGGTTTCTAAAAATTATAAACCCTATTTTACTATATGTAGTTTCTTTTATTGCATTAAATATATCACAGTCCACTAAAATTTAATTTTTTTACACCGTAGTTAGCTATGTTTTGTGGGATTTGGTAAGGTTATCTTGAGGTCAACCTATACTAAAAGGCATCAAACATTTTTGGTTTCTATAATTTCATACACCAGAGTGTGAAACAGTCAAGGTCAATTTTTTTTAATCATTCATTCATTTTTTTTCTACAAATAATTGTTTGTGCAATAAGGCACCTACTACATGCCTGGCAATATTCTGGGACCTATTCTAGGGCATTCAGCAGAGAACAAGACAGTGAGGGTCCTGGCTGTCACAGAGCTTACCTCACTTTGTCCTTGACTCAATTCCAACTAGAACCTTTAATTCTGGGAAGCAGCACCTCGACTAAAACTGAAATCTTCCATGGTTAAGCATTTGGGACTTTAGCAGGGTGATGCATCACACAGGCCACAGTCGGCTGTGTCACTGGCTTTTCCCCCATGCACTTAAGAAAAGACATTTCAGATTCCACATATAAGTGATATCATATGATATTTGTCTTTCTCTGTCTGACTTACATCGCTCAGTATGACAATCTCTAGGTCCGTCCATGTTGCTGCAAATAGCATTATTTCATTCTTTTTTATGGCTGAGTAATATTCCATTGTGTATATTACCCCATCTTCTTTATCCATTCCTCTGTAGATGAACACTTAGGTTGCTTCCATGTCCTGGCTATTGTAAATACTGCTGCAGTGAACATTGGGATGCATGTATCCTTTCAAATTATGGTTTCCTCTGGGTATATGCCCAGGAGTGGGATTGCCGGATCGTATGGTAGTTCTATGTTTAGTTTTTTAAGGAACGTCCATACTGTTCTCCGTAGTGGCTGTATCAATTTACATTCCCACCAACAGTGCAAGAGGGTTCCCTTTTCTCTACACCCTCTCCAGCATTTATTGTTTGTATACTTTTTGGTGATGGCCATTCTGCCCTGTGTGAGGTGATACCTCATTGCAGTTTTGATTTCGCTTATATGTGGAATCTAAACAAATGGTACAAATGAACTTAGTTACAAAACAGAAATAGAGTCACAGATGTAGAAAACAAACTTACAGTTACTGGGGGCGGGGTGGGAGGTGAGGGAACTCTGCTCAATACTCTGCAGTGACCTAAAGAATCTAGAAAAAGAGTGGACGTATGTACATGTATAACTGAATCACTGTGCTGTACACCTGAAACTAACACAACATTGTAAATCTACTATACTCCAGTAAAATTTTTCTTAAAAAAAGAAAAGAAAAGGCATTTCAGGATCTCTGAGAACCGCATCCACAGGGGGAGAACACACTAGCTGTGTTTCTCTCTGGTGGCCATGAGTGGATGGCTCACGGGTTGGCCCTTTCTCCCCATCACTGCTGGAGAAAAGCCATCAGAGTTCCAAAACAGAAGCTGAGGATTTCAAAGTCCTGAGAACAGAATTTGAGGCTCATCTTATTCCCTTATGTTGTTTCCCTTCTGCACTTAGTTTTTTTGTTTCTTATTTTTCCATATTCTGCTACCATCAATTTCATGTGAAATGATTACTTATATTAGTGAAGTAGTGAAGGCTTATCATATCAGATGATGTCCTTTGACTATACAAGGAAAAACAACTCATTATTATAACAATATTATTATTCAAGGTACTTCTTTAGTCATTTTATATTTGGAGGGAAATTAATTAGCTTATAGGAAATTTAATCCCCTAAAAATTTAAGGGAGGGGCATGAGTGTTTCTTTATTCTGCAGTTCTGATGATCTATTCTTAAGATATGACAGGGGAGAAGGGAAAGTCGTGTACATTGACCACTCAGAAATTTAACATAATACATAATAATCTCCTTTAACTGTCACAACAACTCTGGAAGTAAGTACATTTAATCCTCATTTAACCACATGAAAATAGAGATTCAGGAAAGCCATGGATCTGCCCAAGTTCACTGCAGTAGCAGAATCAGGCTTAGACCCGCGGTATCCAAAGGCCAGGTCTCTTCTGTGAAATCACAGTATTTCACTCGAGCAGAGATCATACCTATGATTACAAGACCAGTGCCATGCAAAGGAGAAAGAGGTTCTGAACTGTCTTTTATGGTGTCACATATATCACATCAATATTAGCAGGGAGAATCATGTCTACATGCTTGCATGTGATCCCTCAAAAAACCATTGAGCTAATAGCTATCCACAACCATTTTAAGTCAGTTACACCTCTCAGATGAAGTGCTACCTTTTTAACAAATCACCTTATGATCCATTAAAAGGAATACAAGTAATGTAATTGGCATAGATGAGACTAGCACGTTTCCCGTTCATGTTGTGATGCACCTTTTAAAGTCAACATCATCATCATCAAATAATATTTCACTGTAATTCCTAGAAGAGCAGAGTTTGGACTGGAAAACATAACTGAGATACAAGCAAAGCAAGACTTGTTGCTTATTTAATAGGTCCTGAGCCATTTTAACTTCAATAGAAATGTACTGATTTGGGAACATTTTTGTATCCATTTGTAGAAAGAGTTGGAAACACATCAAAAGGCTCTAGAGATCTTGTATGACTTTGAATTTAGCTAGTCCTTCTAGGAAACCAAACACATTTGTTTTTTCCTTACCTAAAAGTTTATTAAATTTAATTGGCAAGGCAAGGAGAAAAGGAAATAAGTATGGACTTGTTGATTGGCCAAGTGCTTGATCTTGCTGTTAATTATATTTCAATTGTAGAACTACTTGCATATGGAAATCTCAAAGTATCTAAAATACATTTGTCTCACTTACAACATATGGAGGGGGAAGCTTCCCTTCTCTTTTTCTCCACGTGAACATGAAGCACAGCCAGGTTTATCCAGCGCTCCGTTGTGAGCTGTGTCACCACGCCCAGTGTCTAGACTTGGAGCCTGGTGGCCTGGTGGCCTCAGTCAGGCAGAGTTTCATGACTCTTCATATCCCTGGGTTATGCACTTTGCTTTCCCACCAGTGATTATTTTAACAATATCCCCAGATGACAAACATCCACAATTGCCTTTGAACCTCAGCACTAACTGCAACATATCAGTGAGCTGCCAGGGCCTTGTATATAGGTCCTCATGGATCCTAATTAATAATGATGGTGTCCAGAGAAAAAAGGTAAAATTTTGAAACTAATAAATATACTCCATTTGATATGTATTTCTCCTGAACTTTGAACATGAAATATGAGTAGTTTCACGCTGCAAATCTGAGGTCAGGCAGTTTTTAATTTACTCTTTTGACCCTAAGTTGGGAGGGAAAGTTTGGAGCGTCTAAAGCTGTCATCATCATCAAATAATATTTATTACACACTGTGTTTCATAGTAGAAGTGCGGGCTTTGGCCTGGTAAACGTAACTGAGATACAAGACTTCCTGTGTGTTTAATAGGTCATGAACCTATTCTGTACTGATTTGGGGTGTCCAAGGTCAGGGGAGTGTCTCTAATGAAACACCAATGAAAGTACTAAAGAGTTTCTCAGTCTTAGTATAAAATCCTAACAGATACAATTGCGCCTCATCCAGAAACATTATCTGTTTATCTGTCTGTACTTCAAAAAGCAAAAAATGTGATGTATCTTATAAAGAGGCCACATGGCATAGGTCTCTATCAGTCTATCAGTCTGTCTATCTGTAATAGCCACATTTGTTTGTCAAATATTAAATAACGAGATTTATCATTGCAGCTTCAGAGGACAGGTCTACTTGGAAAGTTATACAGATAAGTTACAGGGACATAGTTTGTAGTTAATTTTGTCTTACAGTATAATTCTTTAACTAGAACTTTGGCTTCTTTACGATTTAGATACGGTAAAAATGTGAACAACCGGTTTTTAAAAGCTTCATAAAAGTCCTGAGCGTCCAATTATATGACGTTATAAAGAGGTACCAACATGCTGGGGTTTTCCCAGAACACCAAAAAAATCAATTAATTTCAAATCATTAGTTTAAAAAGCAATTATCAACTTTCCCCTCTATATCAGGGTCAAATCTCATGGTGATCAGATCCTTAATTTAAAAAAAATTGTCGGCCTGAACTTTGATTGCCAATACCACAAATCTGAAGGAAAATTGTTAAGGTTCCTTGAGGTCATTCTTAAGAGATTAAAAAGACAAAAATGGATTGACTTCACAAACAGCCAGGACCTTTCTAAAACCAGCTGGCTTACGAATTCAACTGACCTGTCGTTACCATACTTCGCAGTCAAGAATCATGAGAACAGCTTGTTCTGAATCTGCTGGCTGCCTACCCACGGGGCAAGAGAGAGAGCGGCTTCTCTGATTAGCATATAAACGGTGTTTGATTAGATTTTGGCTTCCTTTCTCACGTGGAAGGAAAAATCCTTTTTTTCTTTTTAATGGATTTATAGTCAGTACCAATTTTTCCTCTCAAGGTACGTATTAGGAGAAAAGAGAAAGTAGAGATTAATTTTATATTTTCCTTATACCCTTGCCAGTTACTAAGAGTCTCAGTTATCTTAAGGCTGCCTCTACCCCCAAGTAATGTATGTTTTTATATTTATGAAAAATATTCCCTTAAGTTATGGTCTATATATATTGCAGTATTTAGGTTACTTACACTAATAGATTAACACATGCTAACAGTTCATTTTAGTTTTCTTTAAATAGATTCAGAAAAGACCTGAAAGAGCCTAAGTTTTATCAAGAGAAGATGAAGATTTTATATGCAGTTACTGTAATAATCAGTGTTAACAACGTTATCTTCTTGAAATTCCGTAGGGGGGAATGATAGCAGATATGTGGACCTAAGGAAGTTTTAAACAGCAAACAAATGCACGTACACAGTCTCATTCGAATCACTACCCCCCTTACCACTTTTCTATTTTACTATTTTTTTACGCTTTTCTCGTTCGTGTTGCTAATGGATCAGAATTGCTCCTTGGCAGTGTTTGTATTTACTTATATTGACTCAGGAAAAAGCAGAAAGGGACACATATTTTTAACTCAGTACAATTAAGATAAAATGCAGACACGGGTCTTGGCCCTCTCAAAAGGGCACTCCAGTTTGGAAAGTTAAGCCCTAGCTGGCATTTAATATTAATTCTCTACAACATTATACAAGTCATGTGCCTGTGCTGTCTCTCAGGAAATATGAAGAGTAGAAGTATTGTTTCCTCTCTTGGAGATACTGTGGCACTTGTTTTTCATGGTCTGGAGTCCAATGATGCAGAATAGGATTACATGTGGCAAATAGTATTTCCAACCATGCCAAGTGGAGCAGGACACTGGAGTAGCCCACGTTGGAGCAGAGCCTCCCGGGTGTCTTGATGGGCAAGGACAGCTGTAAATACCCTCGTGCTTTTATGTCTCTCCCGTTTCTTTAAAATTGATTATGAAGCGTCAACATTAGGCAATGTGAGATTTTCCTGAGTTTATATGCCATGTGCTTTTATAGTGTCAGTATTACAAACTGTACAGAAGAAATTTAACTACTGATACACTGGTATAGCTTTAAAAGTATTCATATTGTACTCATTTTCACTTATGCTTCAAGTCAATACTTTATCGTATCCGATTTTGGCACTTTTGTTCAGTGGACTGTAAATGGACATTTCTGCAGTGATTAACAAATCATTCTTACCATTTTTTCATAAATCATAATTGGAATAAGTCTACCTGCTACTCTCACCAAAGTTACCCTGGGAAGCAAGGGTGATATTTGCTTTATCCTGCCCCCCTCCCCAATAAACTGAATTTATTTTGAAAAATGATTACCAATTTAATGCTATATTTAATCATAAGGGAAGAACAAGACTTCTTTCTCTTTTTTCAGAAAGCTCTATCCTCTCAGATTGTTTCTTATTCAAAACTGTCATGAACAATCTTTTTTTTCAAAGCTTCTCCCTTTTTAAAATTCCCAAAGGAGATGCAAGAAATTTGCTTTTGTTCTTTCAGGAGCAGAATTGGTATAAGAATAACACAGATATTTCTCTTGAATTTTTTCAGCAACTATCCTGGTAAGTCAGATTACTAAAAATCAAGAATAGCTAAGAAAAACTAAAAATTGTGCCCTCAAAGGCTCTACAAATTTGTTCCCTTATGGCTGTTATTCAAAGTCTGTCTTGATAGTCATTTGTATTCAATAGAGTATCCAATATCACTTTTTCATGAAATGCCGCTAGCAGCCAATTTTAGTAAACAAACTGATTAAAAGATGATCTGTCACCCAGAATGTCATCATCCTCTCCACGGATTCACTTGTTTGGAGTCAGGGCACCGTTGGTGTCACTGAGTGGAGTTGATGAGGCTATAGATTTACAAGAAAGAAAACTAAAATCGTTATCCCAAAATCGGACAGAAAATCCTCAACGATTATTGCCAACCTGTGAGATGCACTAAAGAAAAGCCCACTGGATGGTGAGTCTCTAAGTGTCTGGTCTCCGTCTGTGAGTCACAGGAACCAAGGTGGCACCAGGTCCTTCCTGTGCCAGGGCTGAGCCAGCTGCGTGCCCTGTATCACCTACTGGTGGTGATGACTAAGAAGATGCCCATGCCTGTGGCAGCGCTCACCACACCAAGTGGGCAGTCGGTCCACAGCTGTGTGTGCTTCAGAGCCCATCGAGGGAGAGAGAATTCCAAGGGCTGGGGCAGTAGAGCGATCCCAGGCTGGCATGGTCCGTCTTGAATTCTAAAACTATGTTGGAGCTTGGAGGAAGGCCATATCGTGGAAGGGGAAACTCACATATTGACTCTTTCTGCCTGTGATGATGTCATCAGGATTAATCATCCACATGTAACTTTTTGTGCTCTACAAAAGGTCATGTGAAATCAAGTTCCTATTACTGATTAGATTAGATATCCAATCCCAAGACCTTAAAACAATCTTCTCTAGCCTGTTCTGTGGCTGCTTCTTAGATCTGAGAATGTAGATTGTTTTTCCGAAAACTTTGAGCCTGGTTTCCAGTTCCTGACACATGCTGCCCCCCACATCCTGAAAACCAGTCTTGAGAATTTGAGTATTTTCACGAGCAGAAGAAGCATTTGAACTTGGAGCAAGAGAGGGAATTCCCCCCATGATCTGAAGTTTCAGCTCTCTCGTTCTTCTGATATCCTCTTTTCTTAACTCTTCTTTAATTTAATCCCTCAGCCTTCTCAAATAGAAACCTATGCTCCTCTAAGACATGTAACCTCTCAGTAATCAGGAAAATATATAACTGTGCTCACTTTTTACCTGGAGATGGTGTTTTGATTTTATCCTAATCCACAGCCATTTCCCATAGAACATCCCGGACAACAAATACCTCTTAGGGAAGGGGACGGTGCACCTAGAACAAAGGGCAAAGTTTAGTTCTTAACACATGACAAGGCTGATCTCATTTCTGAAGAGTGTAGAGGAATGTACTTTCCAAATCCATTAAATTAAAAGAGAGATTGAAGGAACTGGATGGAAAAGTAGTTAACATTTCACCAAATAAAATGCTGGCCATATCTCCGGAATTAAGTAGTTTGGCTTGTATAACTGGGGCTAGATACGAAAAGATAGTGTTTGTGCCTGACAACCAAAGTCATTACCTAGGAGAAATTTGTCCGTGTGGAAAAGAAAATGGCCATTGTAAGTCTGCCAAGTTGTGAAGTAAGTTAGAAGGGTGGGCGGTGAAATGCAGGCAAAGAGGAAGGATTCAGTGAGATTAGCAAAGTATTTTTGAATAAGGACAGTTGCTATGTTACATGAAGGCATCAACTGGAAAGTCTGACTCCAAAGGAAACCTTCCAAGAAAACATGCATGTGCATGTACGCAGATACACACAAAGCCAACGCAGGCACCAAGTACAGGTGCATCATTGGAAAGAAACTCTATTGGACGTGATGCTAGATGCAGTCTCAGACCTTGCATTGTATACTTCTTTTAACGTGCGTAGAACTTCTCCTTCTAGAACTCAGTATTCTAGAATCTGTGTCTTGCAACTGCAAAAGTTTAGAAAGAACATATTTTTATAGTGATGTGAAATCCCCTTAATAAAGTTGGAAATTTGATAAAAATATATTAGCCCCTTACAACAATGCTGAGTTCTAAACCTAAGTCCATCTTGTAAATTATTTTCCAGCTTGAACTAGAGTCAGACATTGTGAGACTCAAAGCCAGATTATCAGATTTCACCTTCTTTGAAATTCTCTTTTCCACTCGATGGTAATTCCTTCCTTCTCAGTAGTTTTCTAATTAGCAAAGTTCTTGGAGCGCTGTCTGAGGAATTTTCTCTACCATTCATTCCCTTTTTATCATCCTGACAAATTGTTCCTTAACTGAGGCTTTTTTTTTTTTCTTAAAATAGCCCTATTTTATTGTTTTAGGTCAAAAGTCATAAACTCATATGGTACATCTAGATTGTAAATTCCAGAAACGGGCATCTGTTCTCTTATGTGCTTTTTCTGTTTCTTCTGGGGACCCAGGAATGTGCTCCCAAATGGATAATTGCTTAGGGACCACCCTGCAGGGGGCTGGTCTACAAGATCCTGTCATTCATTCACTCAATGGCTGTGTGCTGAGAGCTAGTGTGTGCCAGGCGATGTCTGGACTTTGAATGACTGGGTGAGGGAAACCTGCCCTCACAGGTCTTCCAGCCCAGTGATGGGCTTTCATAATGAGAACGCCGGACACACCTTTATCCAGTAGAGACACATATATTTGTATTAAAACTTTGATCGGTTAACATTTTCCTAAGTGGACTTCAGCCTGACTTGCAGCCAACTGGCTATAAACCAAGATTTCTTTCTTATGAAAGTGTATCCACTTAAAGAAGGGTTATTCATTCAGTTATACTTTTGTGAACGAGGAAGTAGAGTCTAATTGTATTCTCAGAAGACTTTTCCAAGACTCTGTGTGTGTATGTGTGTGTGTTGAGAAAACTCTCACTTCTGGTAAACTTAGAATAAGCTTTTTTTGTTAATCTGTCATTGGTTATAAAAAATATTCCTCTATAGTAAAGGGTAGCAAGAATTTAAGCTGAAAGTATGACATGGTGACAAAATGTGCTTTTCTAGAAATGCAACCCTTTCCCCAGAAAAACTTAGCACAGTAAGTTGCCGTGAATGGTTGGTTTCACATGTGTGGTGCGATGGTGTCTGACGTCTGTTTAATGAGCACAGTGCTTGGAAGGAAGGGCAAACCTTGGTGTTGAACGTGAGGGAATCTGGGGCCACGACGCTGTGTGTGTGTGTGTGTGTGTGTGTGTGTGTGTGTGTGTGTGTGTGTGTGTGTGCAATTACATCATCTCACACGCTTTCCCAGTCTTGTCAGCTGTTACAACCTTGTTATCTGGATGCTGTTAACTTGAGATTTGTTCTGAGCTCATGGAAAAGGTCTCCTTTTGTTTTCTTCCTCCAGATAGGAGAAGCCTCTTGGCAGAGTTCCTCAAAGGCAGTGAAGAAGTTAGTAGCATCATGGAAATTTGGCAGCCAGTCGCGGACTAAGACAGATCTAAACATTAGTTTAGGTTATTTTCACAGGCAGTTGTTCCACAATTTTTCATCCCTTTATTTTAGCGCTGAGCAGAATCACTCACAAGCGTCACTCCTAAAGGGAGCCCCTTGTCCATTCTTATCATTGTGTAGTCTGAGCAGTTGTGAAATTTAAATTTAAATTGGAAACATAAACATGATGACAGAACATGAATAGATCATCCAAAGTCCTTCTGAATTGTTCGGTTTACACTTCTTTAAAGTTAATACAAAAAGTCAAATGGAGGCCATTGATTAAATAAAAAACTGAACAACTAGATTACTTTGATGTATTTCATGTCGGGTAATTTTGTCCTTTTGCCTTTTAAATCATTTTTAATTGCTTTGAGTGTTGCCAAAATGCATGCTTACTGTAACCTGTTATAACTACATGTAAGAAATGTGTGCCTCTAATAAAACAAAGGCAACATATATCATAGGTGATTTAATCCACCTTAGGTGGTTGGGTTCCTTGGGGAGTGGCATGGACTGATGGAGAAGAAATTAGGACTTGGTTCTTGAATAGCATCTCAGATAGCATTGATCTTGAAACTGAATTATTTTGCTTTTTGTAATTTGGAAGCACCGTGATGCACCAAAGTACCATAAAAATGGGTCTTCTTAAGCTTATATTTTCTAAAGATACTATGCAAAAAACAATAGTTATCAAAATAAGGCCACCCTTAAAATTTTTTATGTGCTAAGTTCTTTAGCCATTATCCTATGTTACCACTTAACAGAAACTTTTCCTTTGTGGTCAACTACAAGAGCAGAGAAGGGAATGAAGCTGATAAATGTTGAACACGCATTTCATGGGGTTTTTTTTGTTTGTTTTTTAATTGAAGTAGAGTTGATTTACAATGTTGTATTAGTTTCCGGTTCTTTTTCATATTCTTTTCCATTATGGTTTATTACAAGATATTGAATATAGTTCCCTGTGCTATACAGTAGGACCTGTTGTTTATTTATTTTATATGTAGTAGTTTGTATCTGCTAATCCCAAACTCCTAATCTATCCTTCCTGCTCTTTCCCTTTGGTAACCACAAATCTGTTTTTTATGTCTGTGAGTCCATTTCTGTTTTGGAAATAAGTTCATTTGTATCATTTTCTTTTAGATTCCACATATAAGTGATATCATATGGTATTTGTCCTTCTCTGTCTTATTTACTTCACTTAGTGTGATAATCTCTAGGCCCATCCATGTTGCTGCTAATAGCATTATTTCATTCTTTTTTATGGCTGAGTAATATTCCATTGTGTATATGTACCACACCTTCTTTATCCATTCATCTGTCAGTGGACATTTAGGTTGCTTCCATGTCTTGGCTATTGTAAATAGAGCTGCAGTGAACATTGGGGTGCATGCATCTTTTCAAATTAGTTTTCTCTGGATATATGCCCAGGATTGGGATTGCTGGATCATATGGTAGCTCTATTTCTACTTTTTAAAGGAACCTCCATACTGTTCTCCATAGTGGCTCCACCAATTTACATTCCCACCTACAGTGTAGGAGGGTTCCCTTTTCTCCACACCCTCTGCAGCATTTATGTTGAATGTGACATTCTGTGCTTTACTATGTTTTTTTTGTGCTAAATCCTTTACTGCATTTAGCATTTCATGTAATACTTGGCAATAACCCAGTAACAATATCTTTATTTTACATATGAAACAACACCGTGGCTCAGAGAGGTTGCTCAAATCCACACAGCAAGTCAATTATCAGAGAAGAGTTCCAAACCAGGGCCAAACTATTTAACAACCTCGTAATTATATTACCTTTAATGTCTAGCCCTCCCGCATGCATAAATACTCTTTCAAGGATAGTGGGCATAATTTAAACGATATCTAAACATGAACACAAGTTATCGTATTCCTTGAGGGTATGGAGGAGACTTTGGTGTCTTTTTAAGGTCCTTTTTAGCTTTTTTCTTGACATGAAACCTTACAGGGAAAACCTGTATATTAAACAGATAAAAACTGAGATACTCTGATTGGAGGAGGGGCAGGGCAGGCTGGACCCCTAAAAGTCTGGCTTTCCCCCCTCCCGCCAAGGTGAGCTTTTGGCGTCTCAACACTTTAAGGGATGTCAGACGTTTTGAATGTGTAATAGAATTACTGTTGGTAGACCACCCGAAGGTTCCTCAACAGTCAGCATGGGCAAAAGCAGATGTTTGGAGCACGCAGCATTCAGACCCCTTTCATCACAGCATCCAGAAATGCGTGTGAGGCTCAGCTCTGCCTCTGCTCGACAGTGTGATCTCAAGCACCTTACTTAGCCTCGGGCACCTGGGTTTCCTAAGCTTGGAGGTGAGTGAGGGCTGACCTAGAGCAGTGGATCTCTATCCCGGCTGCACGTGTGTACGAAGTGCTTTACAAACTTCAGTACCCAGGCCCCACCCCCAGGGAGTCCAGTCTGCTTTCATCTTTGGATGAAGCCTGAACGTGAATGTGTTTAAACACTCCCCGGATGATTCTAATGTGTGGCCCCAATGATCTTGATTTCTAAACCCACTGAAATGTTAATGAGGACATTCTTTTTTTTGCAATTTAAAAAAAATGTTATCTTACATTAGAGTACAGTTGATTTACAATGCTGTGTTAGTTTCCGGTGTACAGCAAAGCGATTTAGTTATACATATACATATACCTATTCTTTTTCAGATTCTTTTCCTATATAAGTTGTTATAGAATGTTGAGTAGAGTTCCCTGTGCTATACAGTAGGTCCTTGTTGATTATCTATTTTATATATAGTAGTGTGTATATGTTAATCCCAAACTCCTAAATTATCCCTTACCCCTTGCCCCTTTGGTAACCATAATTTGCTTTCTGTATCAAGGACCTTTACTTCTATCCTTATGATTTTGCTTCCCTTGAGAGTGAAAGATTAAGGAAGGTAAGTCATTTGATTTCCATGTTTTGTGTTACAGTGAATCATCACAGAAAGTTAGATTAATAGAAAATATAGACTAATACTTAGCATGTGAATTATAGAGGTTTATTGGAATTCTACTATTTAACGTGCAACCCGGCTATAGAACCACCAGCGCCTTGATCTTCCACGTCTAGATCCACGGTTGTCTTGTTACCGAATGCTAACTAGGACATTCTGAAATGTCTCAGCCATCCTGTTCCAGAGCATTGGGAACTGAAGGAAAGTTCATTTTTAAAACTTTCACTCTCCTAGTGTCCACATTACTTGATCACATGATCGGCCTTTCCCACAGAAAACCTGCAAGAAAGGCTGACAGCCTAAGGGGCTCCCCAGAAAAATACTGCATTCTTGTCCTCATCTTCCTTTCAGGTCATTGCAATGTTTTCTATCAATCACTCTTAAATGCTAAGTCTCACAAACTGTGAAAAAGAAAAATTCTGAGTCCCCTTTCAGAATGACTACAGTATTTTACTAGATTCCTGAGGGCCTTATATGCCATATGAGCTGATAGGTACCCAGGGCCTAACACAGAGTACTTGACACCTAATGGGTGCTCCATGTTTTTCCTTCATAAATGAAAGGCTTCCAGTTTAGCCCATGGAATCTTGAGTTCTGAATAGTGTTACATGAATACGGTTCCCTCATGAAGCCTCCACTCCCCATGACCAGAGAACAGTCTGAACGGAACACAAAGCAAACGGGCCATTGAGGGACTCAGAGCTAGAGCTCCCCCACCGTCATCCCAAGTTTACCAGTTGGGAAGATGAGTGGTTAGATTTGATGGAATCATAGTATCAAGGATAGACATTGTCTCAAATATCCTATTCATAACAGAGATTTAGTAGAAACACAAAACCGTTGTTGTGTTCCATTTATGCACACTTTTCACGTGAGGTCTAACCCCAGAAATCTACACTTTCTCCCAACACATCCAGGGGCACAACAAAACACTCTTCTCTATTAAAATGTCCTCACTTTCTTTCTTTTTGGTTTTTTAAAGGTACACTTTATTTATTTATTTTTTTAAATTTTTTTTGTGCTGCACCGTGCAGCAGCTGGGATGTTAGGTCCCCGACCAGGGATCGAACCTGCGCCCCTGGCAGTGGAAACGCAAAGTCTAAACTGCTGGACCGCCCGGGAAGTCCCCATAACGTGCTCACTTTCAGTTGTTTGTCAGCTGTTAAGCCAAACACTGCCTCTTTATTAAACAGCATGGTAAGGGAAGTTAGCTATTTTTATGCTGATATATTAAGGTACAACAAAATATGAAAACCATATTATGTGAGGACACATAATGAAGCTGTGTTAGACTGGTGTTGAACAGGCTTTACATTAAAGTCAAGAATAGGTAACAATTCCATTGCCATTACGGAAGTAGCACTATTGAAACGTGATTTCCGACATTTTCAAAGTGTAATAAAATATTATCTGAAAACAGGAAAACACATGGTGATCATCCATCAGTACCACATTAGATAGATATGTCAATGTTCCTGAATCACAGCTGGGACCCATTTTACTAATAACAACCAACAGATAACAAACTTCATGGAAGCCTGTTTACTGCAGGAAAAGTGAAGAGTTGGGTTTAGAACGTGCTTCTCCTCCTCTTTTCTCCTATATATTCCTGACTTATATTGTAACACTTAGGATGTTGCTGGCCAGGTAGTACTCTTTGCTTTCCCATTTGAAAATGTGAACTTTAAATCAGATTTTTTGCGGGAGAAAATGAATTTAGAAAGCTCTGGTGTTGTTATGAGGCAGAGCCTGCATGGATAAGCAAAATAAAATGCATTTAACTTTCAGGTGAGGTCTGGGCAGTAATGATCCTGCAAATCAGTGCTAGAATTCTAGACTCTCTGCCTGGGAACCTTGCCCAGGGCCTTTCTGGCTCTCATTTTTGCTGTCTCATATTTGCTATTTAATTTATATGCATCAAACTAACACTAACTTTCATATTTGGGCAAGAAAAGGAAGATGCTTAAAAATTGCTGGAGTTGAGGAACAAAGCTCCCAATCAAGTTTCAGGTTTCCGTATTTTTAGAAAACATGCATATATATGGACTACTACAAAGACATTCAACACAGATCCTTAATTCTAGAATTGTGCTACCAATTAAGGATGCCATGAGAATATTTTAGGAGACAAGATTTAGTTAGCACAGCATATCTGAATCGAAAGAGCAGCAAGCAACTTTATTTTGGTTATATAATATTCTGGGCAGCCCTGAAACGCAGAAATGTTAAGGAAAACAAGAATACTTCCCCATAAACGAGGGGAAATGAATAAATCACACTTTCTCATTTCAGAGTTTATAATACAAGCAATCGTTTTATTATTTTTCCATTGCTTTGGGAGAAAACTCAGACTGAAATTGTTGGTGAATTAAAAGTTTAGTTATCAACTTGAGGATCTAGGAGACTCACAATACAGTTCAAATCTAATTACAGGAATGACATCCCAGAGCACAAAACTATGGGAAGTGTCTTGAGTGTGTTTAATTTTTTAACTAAACTTTCAGCAATAGCTCTTTTCATCTAACACTCTAAAACCAATAAATGTAATATAGAGTGATTTTGTGCTGGTGAGGATTTTTGAAAGCCTGCCAACCATAGACCAGAGTGAAAAGGAATGCTTTAATGCACATGATTTTGTGTGCACTGAGTTTCCATCTGTGATAGATGGGATCACAATGAAAGAAGCTTGACAACACGGGGAGGGGGGGGTGACAAATGGACCTACAGTAGGATCTGATAGTAGGCCATTAAGACAATCTTTACCTATGATGTCAATTTATAAAAATATTTCTTTGGGAATTCCCGGGCTGTCCAGTGGTTAGGACCCCGCGCTTCCACTGCAGGGGGCCACAGTTTCAATCCCTGGTCAGGGAACTAAGATCTCACATGCCATGAGGCGTGACCAAAAAAAAAAAAAAAAATTATTTATCAACTACTTCTCTATTTTTTTACTTTCTAAACTTTTTAATAAATATTTAAGTGTTTCCCCAATATTCTATGTTTCAATGCCCCCAGGTAAGTTATTTTTATACAGAAACATTATTTGAAACAAAAAAGTGACTATCCTTATTAATTTCATTAATAATTTAGCTAATTCACTTCTAAAGCTGATACAATTTGGTGAACCGAAAAGTATTGAACATGGTGCTGCTGATTCTCATCACCTACTTGTGAACAAGAATGATCTAAATGAAAAGTTAGATGACAACACACACGCATATATAATCACGTGCCAAACTGGGCAAGACCACGGGCATTATAGCAGGTGATTGGATGTCGGGGAAAATGGAGTGGGGTGGGCTGGAGAAGGGGGGCGCTGGTGGGGGATTGGGGTGGGCTGAGATGACGGGATAAAGTGTTTCAGGTATGAACATGAGAAAAGACGCCAAATGAGCATGAAACTGGGGAGACCAGGCCAGAGCATCGTGCACGTGGAGGACAGTGGTTGACAGAGAACGGAAAGACCAAGTCCGGTCACTTGTGACGACCTTGGGAGGCGGGCAGAACCTTGTTGGGTTCAAGACCATCGGGAGCCCCTGAAGGCTGTTGGAAGGAAGGGGACAGTGAACTGATCAGAGAAGGATTTAGGAGCAGTTTGTAGACTGCATGGCGGCAGAGGAAACGTGGAGCCCAAGAGACTAATAAGAAGCTGGTGGCAGCAGTTGTGAGGGTCTGGGAGCCTGGCTGGGCGGAGCCAATTCTATTGCTTCTTGGGGCCACACACTGTCCCCTGCAAAAGACTGTAACTGTGTCACTATGTAATGCCCAACTACATTCAACAACTATCTTGCATTTACAAATTTTGTCACCTGAGTAATTAGATTCATTGTAAAGATAGTATTATTTTTTTCCTCTAAAGTGATGAGATTTACAGCTTACACTTTTCTGAGGAAGAAACAGTTTCATCCAAGTTCTAACATTTACAAGCTAAAACATTACACACATTAATCACAAATAAAGGTTAACTTACCTGTTTGCAAAAGAAAAGCATTCTGTAGCTGGTTGAGTTTCAGTGACTGGAGATATTTTCAGACATTTTGGAGTCAGTCTCCTTTGGAGGCAGTGACATTGGTTTAAACTGCAGAGCTAAAGTAAAATATTTTAGAAAGGCTTCTTACCTTTGTTTATTAAAAGGTGGAAAGTTATCCTGCAGAGATGGGGGAAAAAACCTGTTTGCTGGACCACAAGGCAATACATGGGCTACATACATGAAATTCATATTTGTGAATGATCCATTTAAAGCCTGAGTGAAAATATGATTTAACTAATATATTTTAACTCCTGTTTTTCACAGAAAAAAACTGTACTCTTACTGGAATTAAACTTATTATTTATTTTAATATATGATTATTCTTTCCTACTAAATGCCACAGAAAACCAGTTGACATCTGCATTTTTAATAGCATGAAAATGCCTAAAATCTAAAAGGAATCTTGCTTAACAAATACACATCACTTAAATGAGAGTAGAAAGCACTCATGCTAGAGACTGAGTTTGAAACCTCCAATTAGATTGCGGTAGCTATTCATCACAGCTCTTATTTTTAAGATGGCAAGCTTATATTCCTTGTCTAGTCGGTCATGATGAGTTTCAGTGCCACGTCTGAGTTCCCACAATTATCTGTTGTTTGGGAAAATTAAAAAGAATGGACATCCACTTAAATAGATTACAATGATGTTGTCTTGGCCCTTTTACCACTTTCGTTCTCAAGTCGGAGTGAGTGCCTTGGCAGCTCTGCACTTCAATCAGTGGACTCAGTCATTGTAATTGTGCCCTGATAGACTTTTAAGTGTAAACTGTGAAACATTAAGAACGACTGCATCATCTAAGTTGCTCATTTTACTCCTCTCTCTGCCCTTTACAACTGTATGTGGATTATTGTAAGCACGTGCCAAATGATTCGTGTCAGTTGTAAGAGGAAGTCTAATTACTCTCCAGTTCCTGAGTCTTTGCAGCTGCCATAGTGTTTCATGTTGTAACTCCTGTTTAGTTGTTCATTCTAAAACCTTCATCCACAGTGAAAATAGGCTTTAGGGTACAGAAAGATTTGATTTCTACGTGAACTATAAACATTTCATTGATTTCGTATACTCTATATTTATAAGAAAGTATTCTTTTAAGCTCATATTTTACATGAGTTGATAACAGTAATACCATTATTTGCTTGTTAAATAAAGGAAGTTATATTTAGATATTTACATATTTTGAATTTCTATGCAGCTTACACAATCAATCCTCATTATTCATGAGGTCCCTATTTACAGATTTGCTAACCAACACTTATCTGTGAGACAAAAGTCAATCCCTGTGGCCCTTCTGTGTTCACTGGTTGAGCAGGAAGGATTTTAGTCTCCGATGTGCGTGTTTCCAGCTGAGATTGGACGTGGCTCTGCTCTGCCTTGTTTCAGCTCCCATACTGTCAACAAGTATTCTTTTCATGGTCTATTTACTGTCACATTTTTCACATTTTCATGCTTTTTGTTGATGATCTCACTATTTAAAATGGTCCCCAAGCTGGTGCTGAAGTGCTGTCTAGTGTCCTAAAACAAGAGAGCTGTGATGTGCCTTCTGGAGAAAGGGCGTGAGTGAGATAAGCTTCTTTCAGGCATCAGTTACACTGCTACTGGCCCGGAGTTCAATGTTAACGAATAAACAACACATATTAAGTAAGATGTCTTGAAACAGAAATACACATAAAACAAGGGTGTGTGTTGAATGGTAGAAGAGACTCGTGTGACCACAGCTCCAGGAGTCTCACTCTACTTTCCCTCGGTGCGTGGTTCAGGACTCACTAACCCAGAGTTCAAAGCAACTTTACAGAACATACCACTACCGCAAACAACAGGAGTCGACCATCCTGTTTTTTTCTTTCCTAGAAGCGACCTTCCAGGTATTTCTTCAAGAGCTATTATGGGAGGTTGTGAATGTCAGATGTGTCACTGGAGCCCATTTTTGCTGCACACCTTCAAACAATGTGCAGGAGGAAAGTGGCCCAGTAGTCTCCAGAACTGTTAACCGCTGGACTCATATATTTTTAAACCCAAATTTCAACAATCAGGCTGCTATTGAACTTTAACTTATTAGGTTTAGACACCACTGATGCCAAAAACTCAGCCTCTGTTCACCGGTGCCAAATCGAATCTCGGAGACAGAGTTTTGGGTGAAGTAGAAAAGAACAGCTTTATTGCTTTGCCAGGCAAAGGGGGACACAGTGGGGTAATGCCCTCAAAACTGTGTGTCCCAACTGGGGAGGATTTGGTGAGGAGTTTTATAGCAATAGTTCAAGGGTAGGGTTGCTGATAAGATTAGGGTGTGTGCAGGGCCTGCACTCCTTCAATCTGGCCTCAGGTGGTTTCTTGGCTGCTCCTTCCTTGTCTCTGCATCCCTTCCCTTCCCTGATAAGCAAATGTTTGAATCTGCCCTTTGGGACTCAGGGAAGGTCATGGAGGCTGGAGTCTATTCCCTACATATAAGGAATGGGGGACACAAAGGACTTCTGTACCCAGGAGCTCCACAGGGTCCTGCTTGGTTTCATCATCATTTAGATTTTTAGAAAAGGCTCATAAATGGGGTCAATACAATAGAGTCCTATGGCAACACCTAGCAGAGTGCCTTATGTAAAGAGATAGTAACTCTCTTTATGGCTGAGAGGGGCAAGAGCATGCTTTCTCATGGAGTAATAGTGTCATGGATTTGGATTTAGCTGAAAGTGATGCTTGAGCTTATGCAGATCATCCTCTGGTTTCACAGAAGGGAAGTGCCAAGCCCAAGGAGGTTAGGGTGTCTGCCCAAAGCCACATGCTGGGGCAGAGCTGGGAATCCTGTGAGCGCGTCCGCCCCATCAGGTCACGCTTCCTGTGAGTCCTGAGGCCAACTACAGAAGAGAGAAGACATTTTTACTACTTTGAGGTGTCATCCCAAGCCCCAAGGGAACTTCTTGTTGTTAGCTCGTAAACATATTACTTTTCTTCCTCATCATTTTAAGCACATTTTGTGATTAGAAATCAGGTATTCCCAATTAACTTAGATCAGAAATGTTATCTTTTCATTCTAAGAAAGCAAGCAATATTTTGAAAGGTACCCTTCTATTAGTTTGTGATGACACTCAAATACTCATCCTAAAGCTGAACTTTCATTAGGAAAACAGAAACTCAACTGTGTTCAGTTTGAAACCCATGACTGGATGCTGAGCGGGTCAAGCTGGGAGGCATCGTGGACAACACTGCAAAGAAATGTTTTGAGAAGAATTTACTCGGTACAGACGGTGTTTGGGAGCCCAGAGCTCCCGCGCCGTGACTCAGTAACCAGCACAGGTGATTGGCACGGTCTGGTGATTGGCACGGTCTGGTGATTGGCACGGTCTACCAACAGCTGATTTCAATAAAACCCACTTGATTATGCCTTGAAGAACTGTTTTTGGAAGGAGTTGAAGAAATTAAAGAATGAGAACTGATTTGTTTTATGCCTTGTAGCAGTCAGAGGAAGATTATACAAGGACAGGGATATACTTAAGGTACAATATGTCCTCCTACTGTACATTTTATTGCGTGGAGCAAAATTTCAGCCCTGGCTCCCTTCAGCAGTGACAAGGGAGAAAGTCCACAGTTAAGATGAAAGTCTCCTTTCACACATAGGAAATGAAATGCCATAAACCTAATGATATTAATTTTAGGGTTTTATTTCCTCCTTTTTATTACCCTCTTTAGGATAGAAACACATTCCTAGCCCCGTAAAAATTTTAGTCAATACATTTTTCAAGTTCTCTAAGCGATGTGACAGTCCCTGTCCCCTTCCTCTGTGGTGACTTTTGGTCAGCACAGTGAAAAGTAATGGCGTTAAGGAATCTTAAGAGGTACGTCTAAAACAGAAGGCATCCCTTTATTTAATTAAAGATAAGTCAATAAGAAAAAAAGTATGGTGGAAGCCTTTAGCACATATTTATCTTTTGATATATTTTTCATTCCTTTCTTCTTATTTTCCTTCATGCCTATGAAGCAATCAACAAGTAATTTGGGGGTACTTTGATATCTTCAGACCATGCTATACACTACAAGGTCTAGAAAGGAAAAAAGAATGTGTCAAGAATGTGATGTTTGCCACACCAGGTTCTACGAGATACAAGCGTCACTTCGGATATCAACAGGAGGCTGGGTAACACGGGGTTCCTCGATCAGTTTTAGACACAGGGACACTGAAAACTTACCCCACCCCCACCATTCACATTACATGTTAAACTGGCCCAAGTCTCGCGGTAAAGAACCCCGGGTGCTGCCGCTGGACCCAGCATTCCCCCAAGTCTCGCGATAAAGAACCCCAGGTGCTGCCTCTGGACCCAGCATTCCCCCAAGTCTCGCGATAAAGAACCCCAGGTGCTGCCTCTGGACCCAGCATTCCCCCAAGTCTTGCGATAAAGAACCCCAGCATTTCCCCAAGTCTCGCGATAAAGAACCCCAGGTGCTGCCACTTTACCCAGCATTCCCCCAAGTCTCGCGATAAAGAACCCCAGGTGCTGCCACTTTACCCAGCATTTCCCCAAGTCTCGTGATAAAGAACCGCGGGTGCTGCTCTGGGGCCCAGCTTTCCCCCGTGTCTTAACAGAGGAGCGGTTTCCACGGTAAGGCCAGTGGAAGTCTCTTGGGACAGTGGTGTTTTGTGGGAAAAGGTTTGGGAAATTCCGAATTCGGGAGCTTCCGAAGACATTTTACGGCTAACGTGTGAGTGTGAACTCAGCGCTGTAAGTGTGGGGGAGGGAAAGGTCAGTGTGCTGTAGGCTGGTGAAGAGAAGGACCTCAGGAGGTTGTACTTCAAAAGAAAAGTGTGGCTGAAAAAAAAAAAAAGCGGAATACTGAGGCGAGGAAGGTAAAACTCAGGTTCTAGCTCCCGAAGTGGTGACATTGCTCATTTGGAGGGGGGGGGATGGGCAAATGTGCAGACAGGGATTATTACTAGGAACTTGGTCTAAGTTACACATTTCTGTGTTATTTGTGTGCTTGTTTTTAACAATGTTTATTCCATGAGACAATGACATCTTCTTATAATCAGATGTTTTCCTAAACTCACTAAGGCTTACCTATCAGAAAAACTAATAATGTGAATAGATCTTTACTTCCATGATTTTATATGTGTGTGTGTGTGCGTGCAGCATTTACAGGCAGGTGTGCAAATACACTATCTTGGCCCAGAAAAGAAGTTGAGACACCAAGGTCAACCTGTGTTGCAAGCATAGGTGGCACCTGTTCATTCCTCTCGCAAGCGTGCTGGCTCCAGGGATGAGAATAAACAGTGTGGGCTCCTAACTAAGGTTCCCTTTTGGCTGCCTGTCTAATCATGAACTAATCAACCTGATACTAATCAACTGAGGAGCAAGCTAAAAATAGCCAACTTGAACTTTGTCGTTGCTCCTCAATTTCACCGTATCTTTTTTTAAGTATATCTCATTTTAAAGTATCCTTTAATATTTAATTAGCTACTTATGCCTACGTGTTTTTGATCTGAAAACACAAGCAAGTTTGAAAGTAACTGAAGAGAAAACCCTTGAGACACAGGAAGTATTTTATAAATATTGTCTGCTTGGAAAGCCATTTTTCCCTTCGTCGCCCTAAGATATTATTGTTAAGGAGATTTTTTGAATCTGGGAAAATGATATATATGAACTTCTGTGTTGAGTGTATATAAATGTATATACATATATATGCAGCAAAGTATAAGGATAATAGGAATAACATGTAAGATTGGACCATGTAAAACTGCTGAAATTGGATTGTTTCTGAAGTCAAATAATGGCAATTTCACTGTAAATCTGTAAATTTAAACCTAATAGTTTTGCTCACTCCATACCAGTCTCCTCACTTGGGCAGACAGTTTGCCAGTTGTGTTTGGAGGGTGGAGGGCATTTTGACTCCTGTCACATTCCCAGTTTGGGACAGAACTTTTCTGGCCTCCTCCACTTCCAGGTCATTCTACTCTGTATCATGCTGTCTCCTAAACATTATTTATCAGGCTGATAACTTGTAGCCATCCTTAAATGCTGAGCCATTTCCTGTGTTGAGTTCAGTATCACAGACACAGACTGAGTCCACTATTGTTGCTCTTTCTCTGTCATCTGTCCCTGTTTCTGTGACTCTTGTTGTTGTCTAAGAGCATCTAGAAGATCCCAGAAATCAGGTACCTGAGAGGACTCTGTCCACATATGACAGCCTCTGATTACCTAATGTCTCTACCGAATTGCTTGGCAGGAGTTCTAAAGGCCTGCGTAGACAACTGGCTCTAGGACAGATGCTCTCGAGAAAATATTCACCCCCAATTCAAGCACGCCTATTTCTATTTTGTCCCCTATATTTCATTCTCCACTGGCCCCCACTTTGATTATAAATCAGGATAACTACCAGCTTCCATGGATTACCACCATGTGTGTAGTACATATGCACATGTATACAATATCGACACTATGATCTGAAAATAGAATATTGCAGTGGGTTTTCTCCACATGTGCTTTCAGTAATATCAAATCTAATTACCCGGTTGAGGAGAATTAGACTTTACAGGAGGTGCTAAATATAATCTGATGAGCTTTGTGACAGACATTTTTTCATAGAAACAGGAACAGTTGTTTGCCATGGCTTTTGCCTGCCGTCAAAGGCTACAGTGCCTTCCTAGCTGATGGTAAAGAGATTCTCTAACCCTAACTATTTGTCACAGCTTCTACCTCGGCTAACTACTGTCAATTTGAATGCAAGCTGGCATGCCACAGCTGGTTTTCAGACCCCCCCTTTCAGAAATCTAATGTAGTCTTAGAAGGACCTTCATTTTTTTCACCAGTGAATAGATGAATCTCTCTTTGTTATTAATTATAGCATTTAACTAGTACAAGTCAATGAATAATTTTTGAGTGGCTTCTTTGTATAAGGCTGTGGTGGGTAATGCTGGTGCCTAGTAGGTGTTCAGTGAATTTTTCTTAAACTCCAAGAAGTACGACAAAGGCTTGCTTTCAGAGACTTCATAATCCTCTCACAAGAGTACCATGCGTTTGTGTAATACTTTCATTTCATCACACATATAATCAGATCCTACCCACGTGTGGCAGATATTAGACTTCTCATTTTACAAATGAGGAAGCCAGAGCACAAAGGAAACAAGAGATTTGGCCAAGAGTTCTGTGTTAAGGGAGGTCAGCTCGGTGCTTTGTGACCACCTAGAGGGGTGGGATAGGGAGAGTGGGAGGGAGGGAGACGCAAGAGGGAGGGGATATGGGGATATATGTGTATGTATAGCTGATTCACTTTGTTATAAAGCAGAAACTAACACACCATTGTAAAACAATTATACTCCAATAAAGATGCTAAAAAAAAAAAAAAAAAGAGTTCTGCATTAGGGCTATCCAGAGAAACAGACCAAGAGGAGAGAGAGATATATATAAAGGATATTTACTATGAGGAATTGGCTCATGTGAATATGGAGGCTGAGAAGTCCCATAGTCTGCCATCTGCAAGCTGGAGACTTAGGAAAGCCAGTGGTGTGGTTCAGTCCTAAGGCCTGAGAACCAGGGGAGCTGACGGCCTAAACCCCAGCCCAGGGGCAGGAGAAGATGAGATGAGATGTATTGTCCTAGCTCAAGCAGTGAGGCAGGAAGAGAGGGTGAATTCCTCCTTTGCCCACGTTTTGTTCTGTTTAGGCCCTCATCAGATTGGATGGTGCCCACCCACAGTGGAGAGCACCGTCTACTTTACTGGTCCACCAGTTCAAATGCTAATCTCACCTGGAGACAGGCTCACAGACACACCCAGATATAATGTTTTCAACCTGGACGCCCAGTGGCCAGTCAAGTTGACACATAAAATTAACCATCACGGGTTCCAAGCTAGGAAGTAGTGAAGCTAAACTAAAATCCAGGCTTTCTAATGCCTAATCTAATGCTAGTTCCACCAAACCTCTCTGGCTCACAAAATCAAACTGAAAAGGAAGCATCTCGACAAATGGAAGAAAGCAGTATCCACTTTTTCATTCACTGATGCCCCAAACGAGTAGAAAAAAGTGTCCCACTTTCAACAACACGTGGCCCTCAGTTAATATTTTGTGGCCACAGATTATTGTTTATCACAGTCATACCATATTTATAGGGCTATGAACTTTTTAGTTATAAAAAGAAAATCCATGTTTGAAAATTTTTTACTTAGTGGAAAGAGAATGTTAAAACCTTGGGGTCCACAGTAATTTTTAGAGATGCCATGGATTTTTTTCAAGAATTTAATGTTGGAGAGTTATTCTCAGATGCTTTTTTAAAGTATGTGTGTATGTATGTGCATTAAAGCATTTGCTTTTTTTTTTATTGGAGGGTAAGGGTTTTGTAGAAATCCTTTAAAAGACTGAATTATTATGGAAAATCATTTTGAAATTTGAGAACATTAAGTAACTTTTTATTTCCCAAAGCTTCGTGGCAAAGATAGATACTCTGGAAAACTTTTCAAGCTCTTAAAATTTTACAGTGATGGAAAAGTTGCCTGAAACCTATTACAGATCATAGTACCTGGTTAATTTCCTATTGCTTTTCTCGCAGTTATGGTTTTCCACCAAGCAACATTAAACAGAGAAGACAAAGATCCCATACTTTTCTGATTGGCTGATACTCATTTTAGCTAATACAAATGGCAAAACAGGAATCATAAAGAAGGGAAATTGCTTTTCTCTTCTGTCAATCACAAAATAGTATTGAATTTAGTTCTGCCAAAAAAAATTTCAAGGTATGGGACATCATTTTGCTTTCATCTATTTGTTCTTTGGTTATTTTTGTATTTAATGAGGCAAAAAGCATTTAATACTGTACATAAAATTTTCCCTATATTTAAAATTTTTTTTGAATGATAACCTTTAAATCTGAAACAAATTCTGAGCCACTCATGATTGCCCTTTATCACAAGGACTTGAGTAGCAGGAGACAAACTGAAAACCTTTCTGGGGGACAAACTCCAGGGCGAGAGAATTACAATTGTCAAGCCAGCTGAGAGCGGAAATCACATTGTTGCCCCTCAGCTCTAAATCAAGGAACTACAGTCTGTGGATCAAATCTGGTCCACTGCCTATTTTTGTAAATAAAATTTTATTAGAACACAGCCACACCATTCATTTAGCTACAACTGCAGACCTGAGTAACTCCAAGAGAGACTATATGGCTCACGTAGTCTAAAATATTTATGATCTGGCCTTTTGCAGGAAAAGTTTGCCAATCTCTGCTGTAAATCTTTCTCCTTTCCCTTCCTCTCCTGCAGAAGGCAATAACTAGTGGGAAAAGACATAGCCTAGACTCTCTTATGGCAAGAAGGGGAAATAATGCGTTTTCTCGCTAGACTGTGCAGGTGATACTTCTGGGTCCCTGCCAGCCTCGTGCATTTTGAAGGGCCCAGGAATCAGAAGCCATTTCTGGCTCTTCAGTGACACAGCCTTGCTGCCACTGCTGTCTGAACAGAAGCAGAAACATCAGAGTACCCAGAAACAACTGAATTTTAATGGATGGGGATGCTAGGGTGTATTTTATGCATCCCTGTCACTTTACTAGTGAGAAAACAGATATTTTTAGAGGATGGGTGCCTATGCAAACCGAAGATCTGGAGCAAAACTCAACTGTTACCACTTTCAACTTTTATATTTTTCCATCACCACTTAATATGTTTTAGTTTCCATCATGTACCTGAAACAACAACAGAATTTAAGTAAACATCTCTAAAATTGTCAGTGAAGGGTATAATATTAAATACAGCCACATTTTGTCTCACTTTTTTGGTTTGTTTGTGGGTTTTTTTGGTTTCTTTTCATGGGACTATAATTGCCTTACAATATTATATTAGTTTCAGGCGTATGACATAGTGATTCAATATTTTTATACATTGCAAAATGATCACCATGATAAGTCTAGTTACCATTTGTCACCATACAAAGTTATTACAGTATTATCAACTATATTCCCTATGTTGTACATTACATCCCCATGATTTATTTCATAACTGGAAGCTTGTACCTCTTAATCTCCGTCATCTATTTCACTCATTGCCCCACTCCCTCCCCTCTGACAACCACCAGTTTTTTCTCTGTATCTGTGAGTCTATTTCTGTTCTATTATGTTTGTTTGTATCATTTTTTAGATTCCAAATATAAATGAAATTATACAGTACTTATCTTTCTCCATCCCACTTATTTCACTTAGCATGATATCTTCTAGGTCTATCCATGTTGTCAAAATGGCACGACTGCATTCTTTTTTATGGCTGAGTAATATTCCGTTTGTATATGTATACCACATCTTATTTATCCATTCTTCTATGAGTGGACACTGAGGTTGCTTCCATATCATTCCGATTGTAAATAGTGCTGCATGAAAATAGGGGAGTATATCTTTTCAAATTAGTGGGGTTTTTCTTTGAAAAATATCAAGAAGTGGCATTGCTGAATCATATGGTAGCTTATTTTTGGTTTTTTGGAGTCTCCATACTGGTTTTTATAGTAGCTCAACCAATTTAAATTCCCACCAGCAGTGCACAAGTGTTCCCTTTGCTCCACATCCTTGCCAACACTTATTTCTCATTTTCTTGATGATAGCCATTCTGACAGGTGTGAGGTAATATCTCACTGCGGTTTTGAATTTCATTTCCCTGATGATTAGTAATGTTGAGTATCTTTTCATGTTGGCCATCTGTTTGTCTTCTTTGAAAATTTTCTATTCAGGTCCTCTGCCCATCTTTAATAGGGTTGTTTGGGATTTTTTTTTTTTTAAGTTGAGTTGTATGAGTTTTTAAAATATTTTTGGGTATTAACCCCTTATCAGATATACCATTTGTAAATATCTTCTTCAGTAGGCTGCCTTTTTGTTTTGTTGGTGGTTTTCTTCACTGTTTGATGTAGTCCCCATGTTTACCTTTGTTCGGGTTTCCCTTGCTGGAGGAAACATTCAAAAAATGTTGCTGAGACTGATGTCAGAGAGCTTCCTGCCTATATTTTCTTCTAGGAGTTTTACGGTTTCAGGTCTGACATTTAAATCTTTAATCCATTTTGAGTTTACTTTTTTTATGGTGTGAGGAAATGTTGGTGTGAGTTTATGTTTTTTTTATGGTGTGAGGAAATATTCTAATTTCATTGTTTTACAGGTAGCTGTCCAGTTTTCCCTGCACCACTTATTGAAGAGAATGTCTTTCCTCCACTGTATATTCTTGCCTCCTTTGTCATAGATTAATTGACCATAGGTGTGTGGGTTTATTTCCAGGCTCTCTATTCTGTTCCATTGATCTATGTGTCTGTTTTTGTGCCAGTACCATGCTGTTTTGATTACTATAGCTTTGTAGTATAGTACAAGGTCTAGGAGAGTGATACTCTGAGGTCTAGGAGAGTGATACCTCTAGCTTTGTTCTTTTTTCTCAAGATTGCTTTGGAAATTCAGGGTCTTTTGTTGTTCCATAGGATTGTTTGTCCTAGTTCTATGAAGAATATCACGGGTATTTTGATAAGGATTGCATCAAATCTGTAGATCACTTTGGGTATTATGGACATTTTAACAACATTAATTCTTCCAATCCAAGAGCATGAGATATCTTTCCATTTTGTTGTGTCATCCTCTACTTCCTTCATCAGTGTTTTATAGTTTTCAGAGTATAGGTCTGTCACCTCCTTGCTTAAGTTTATTCCTAGGTATTTTATTCTTTTTGATGAGATTTTAAATGGGATTTTTTTTTTTTTTTTTACTTTCTATTTCTGATATTTCACTATTAGTGGATAGGAACACAGCAGATTTCTGCATATTAATCTTGTATCCTGCAACTTTGCTGAATTCATTTATAATTTCTAACAGTTTTTGGGTGGAGACTTTAGGGTTTTCTAAATAAAATATTATGTTATGTGCAAATAGTGCCAGTTTTACTTCTTCCCTTCCAGTTAGGATGCCTTTTATTTCTTTTTCTTATCTGATTGATGTGGCTAAGACTTCCAGTACTGTGTTAAATAGAAGTGGCAAGAGTGGGCATCCCTGTTTTGTTCCTGATGTTAGAGGAAATGCTTCCGGCTTTTCACTGTTGAGTGTGATGTTGGTTGTAGGCTTGTCACATATGACCCTGATTACGTTGAGGTATGTTTTTTATACTCACTTGTTAAGTCTTTATCGTGAAAGTATGTTGAATTTTGTCAAAAGCATTTTCTGCATCTATTGAGATGATGATATGATTTCTGTTCTTCAGTTTGTTAGTGTGGTGTATTATGTCAATTGATTTATGGATATGTAGTCATGCATCCCTAGGATAAATCCCACTTGATCATGGTATATGATCCTTTTAGTGTATTGTTGAATTTGGCCTTCCAACATTTTGTTAAGGATTTTTGCATCTATGTTTATCAGTGATATTGGCCTGTAATTTTCTTTTTTTGTGGTGTCTTTGTTCTTGGTATCCTTTATTCTCTACTCTTGTGATTTGGTGACTGTCTTTATTGTTATGCTTGGATTCGTTTCTGTTTTTTGTGTGTGTATTTGTTATAGATTTTTGGTTTGTGATTACCACGAGGTTCATATATTAGTGTGTGTGTGTATATATATATATATATATATATATATATATATGTATATATCTCCCCACACACACATATATGTATACACACACATATATAAAGTTGAGGTTATTTTAAGTTGATGATCTCTTAAGTTTGAATGTATTCTAACAACTCTGCATTTTTCCTCCTCCCCTTGCACATTTAATGTTTTTGACATCATATTTTATAAATTTTTATTCTATGTATCCCTTAACTACTTATTGTGGATATAGATGATTTTACTACTTTGTCTTTCAGCCTTCCCACTAGCTTTATAAGTGGTTGATCTACTACGTTTACTGTGTGTTTGTCTTTACCAGTGAGATTTTTCCTTTCAAAATGTTCATATTTCTAGTCGTGGTCTGTTTTTTTTGTTTTTTTTTTTTTTCAGTTTAAAGAAGTCCGTTTAACAATTTTGCTGGTTTAGTGGTGCTGAACTCTTAGCTTTTGCTTGTCTGTAAAGCTTTTGAGCTCTCCATCAAATCTGAACGAGAACCTTACTGGGTAGAATATTCTTTTTTTTTTTTTTTTAAACATTTTTATCAGAGTATAATTGCTTTACAATGGTGTGTTAGTTTCTGCTTCATAACAAAGTGAATCAGCTATACATATACATATATCCCCATATCTCTTCCCTCTTGCGTCTCCCTCCCACCCTCCCTATCCCACCCCTCTAGGTGGTCACAAAACACTGAACTGATCTCCCTGCGCTACGCGGCTGCTTCCCACTAGCTATTTTATGTTTAGCAGTATATATAAGTCCATGCCACTCTCTCACTTCGTCCCAGCTTACCCTTCCCCCTCCCTGTGTCCTCAAGTCCATTCTCTACATCTGCATCTTTATTCCTGTCCTGCTCCTAGGTTCTTCATATTGTAGGTTTTTCCTCTCATCATTTTGAATATATCATGCCACTCCCTCTGGCCTCGAAGTTTCTGCTGAAAGATCAGCTGATTGTCTTATGGGAGTTCCCTTGTATGTAAGTAGTTGCTTTTCTCTTGCTGCTTTTAAGAGTCTCTCTTTAACTTTACTTTTTGCCATTTTAATTATAGTATGTCTTGGTGTGGACCTCTTTGGGTTCATTTTGTTTAGGACTCTCTGTGTTCGTGTACCTGGATGTCTGTTTCCTTCCCCAGGTTAGGAAAGTTTTCAGCTATATTTCTTCAAATAAGTTCTCTGTCCCTTTCTCTTCTCCTTCTGGGACCCCTATAGTGTTGATGTTCTCTCAGATGTCTCTTAAACTATCCTCTCTTTTTTTCATTCTATTTTCTATTTTCTGTTCAGCTTGGATGATTTCCACTATTCTGTCCTCAAGCTTGCTGATCTGTTCCTCTGTATCATCTAATCTAATGTTGATTTCTTCTAGTTTTTTTTTAAATTTCAGTTATTGTATTCTTCAGCTCTGTTTTTTCCTTTATATTTCTAGCTCTTTCTTAAACTTCACACTGTGTTCCTCCATTCTTCTCCCAAGTTCACTGAGCATCTTTATGATCATTACCTTGAACTCTTTATTGGCTATGTTGCTTATCTCTACTTTGCTTAGTTCTTTTTTTTGGGTTTTATCTTGTTCCTTTGTTTGGAACATATTCCCTTGTCTCCTTATTTGGCCAAGTTCTCTGTGCTTATTTCTATGTATTAGGTAGGTTGGTTCCATTTCCCATCTTGGAGAAGTGGTCTTATGTAGGAGATGTCCTATGGGACCCAACAGCACACTCCCCACCTGTCACCTGAGCTATATGCTCTAGGGGTGCCCCCTGTGTGGGCTCTGTGGGCCCTTCTCTTGTGGCGGGCTGACTATTGTGGATGTGCTGGTAGGCAGGTTGGCCCCCGTCCCAGTTGGCCACCAGGTCCTGCCTTGTGCAGTGGCTGCTGGTACGCTGGTTGGCAGGGCCAGATCCCAGCGTGGCTGGCTCTGGGGCCCAGGGAGCCCAGGTTTGGCGCTGGCATGCTGATAGGCAGGTAAGCCCCCGGCACTACTAGGCTGGAAGAAGAACCCCAAGCTGGTGCTTGACTGCACCAGTGTCCTCCTGATAAAATGAGCCCCCAGATGGCTGCTTCCAGTATCTGTGTCCCCAGCGGGAGTCCCAGTTGCCTCCTGCCTCTCTGGGTGTCTTTCTGAGATCAGCAAGTAGGTCTGACCCAGGCTTCTTTCAGATTACTGCCTCTGCACTTGGACTCAGAGCTTGTGAGACTTTGTGCACTCCCTTTCAGGGTGGAGTCTCTGTTTCCCCCAGTCCTCTGGCTCTCGTACGTAAGCCCTGCTGGCCTTTAATGCCAGCTGCTCTGGGATGGGGGCTTGTGTTTCCAGTGCAAGACCCCTGTGATTGGGAGCCAGTGTGGGGCTCAGAACCTCTGCAGTTGCGGTTATCCTCCTGTTCGTTGGTCCCGTACCTGGGGGTGTGGGTCTTGACTAAACTGTGGCTCTGCCCCTCCTACCCATCTCGTTGTGGTTTTTTCTTTGTATCTTTAGTTGTGGGAAATCTTTTCTGCTAGTCTGCAGGTGGTTCTTGTAGACGGTTGCTGTGTAGGTAGCTGTAATTCTGGTGTATCCATGGGAGGAAGTGAGCTCAGGGTCTTCCTGCCCCACCACGGTAGCCACGCCCACCTCAGTTGTGTTTATTATATACATGGAATCACCAACTTCACTGTTTTGGAAACAAACACAAAATATTCTTGATGTCTATCAACATAGCAGCAGCAAGAGAAAGCAGACCCTTTTACTTACTTACTGGACCCTGGAGGAGTGTCTACAGTTTTTAAAACTGACTACAATATATTTTTAGAGGTGGGAAATAACGTTCTGTCTAGTGTCTGTCTATGCTTGCCAGCTTTGCTGGTCCATAAACTTTTCAGGGGCTCCACTCGGTGTGATGCCGGCTTTCAGCTTCCATTCAGCTCAGTCACCAAGAGCAACAAGTGCCATTGCAGGTCAGTCCCCAAAAGAAACATGCATCTTCCTTATCCCTTGGGCAGGTACTTACATGTGTCGTAGTTTCAGAGTTTATGGTTATTACTATCTGGAGACATCTGTTTTCTGGGTTTATTTTTTTCTGATGTTGTACCACATCGTAAAGTCTACTGCCAAGAGTACTTTACTTGCAAAGATTTTGTTTTCTGCTGTTTTAGTCACTTTACTACTTTATTTCTGTAGGCCAAATAGAGAAAATCAGTAGCAGTCACCCACTCCATAGCCCCCATAGCATAACCTGACTCCGTTGGGTTGAAAGTTTTTATTCTGTGAGACTTAAAAGTCTCATTTCACGAGAAGTGATGGGTCCTCCTGGCATATGTGTAACAAAGAGCTGCACCAAGATTTCTCATGTACTGTGACTGCTCTCAGGAAACCTTTTAAGGAAAATCTATTTTTAAAGTAAGTGGATCATATGGATCCACTTATGAAACAAATTCATAATTGATATTTTATTACCAAATATAGTACTTTAAAATAGCTTTTTGCTTAAAACTTTAAGCCTACTTTTATCCCCTTTTACTTTTCTTCCAATAAAAATATTTAAATAAATTATTTCAGAATTTCTGTTATTCATTTTCAGATAACGTGATGGTTATTATCATATATTCATAGAAAATTGCAATGATTAAGTTATTATTTGCCTAATAAATTGACCATCTTTTTATGGAAAAATCATTCAGGCCAGACAACTGTTGTCAAACATCTTTTAACATATGTTTTCAACCTTTGCCGTAGCTCACTTTCTTGCATAAACAGACCTTTTGAAACAAAGCATGGAAAATTTAATCCACATGGGTTCATATTATCAAAACTATTAGACTGGATTATTTTTCATGGTGTCAGCACCAAAATTACCTCTTGAAAAGATGCCTTTAAAAGGAACATTCACATAGATTGTACAGTGTTGTCCCTTCCTCAGCCTTTACAGACAGCTTTTATTTCATTCACGGCTTTGGTTAGCATGCTCTTCTGCTGCGGCCCCTTTCTCAGTCGGGGAACTGCATGTGGCCTGTTCATCAGCAAGGCAGCCCTGGTCAGCAGTCCTTAGTGCTCATTTTAAGGGTGAATCTCTGCCTGGTCAATTCAACCGAGGCTCCTTCCCACGTACAGACTGCAGCCCGGCAGCTTCTCGGTGCTGCCACCTGTTAATTCAGAGCAGCCTCGAGTCCTTTCCAGAAGCTGGAGTAGCAAGGGACTGGATGCTGAGGTCCAGCAGGCCAAGGCCGCTGTGTGTCAGGAATGCCCTGCAACTAGTCAGCCTGGGGAACGTGGTCACACCTCCCAGCCCAGCTGCCTTATCACGTTGTCGTTCATGTGGGTTTCCCTAGACACGCCGTCAAGTTACCTGAGCACCTCAGACCCTGCTGGGCATTGTCCCATGTTTTACATTTTCAAATGTCCTGCTTTATAAGCAGAGGTTTTAGATTATAAGTCACTTTAATTCTTTCATGATTTTATCCTTGTTAAAACTTGTAGAAATTGTGTAGCAATTATGTGTCAATGGGATGCTCAGTTGGCATTTTTAAAGCAATTTGGTATTTATATACTTATTTGTTATGTTAAAACACAAATTCTGAGTTTGGTGCTGCCTCATTTAGTCTTTAAAACAGCTCTAGGGGAGAGGCAGTGAGGTATGTGGACAGGGGGCTGGATGGGCCAGAAAGCAGGAGCGTGGGTACCAGCTGCCACATGACTTACTGACTCAGAGGAGCAGCACGTGGAAGGGTGAAGTCCCATTATTATATCCCATTATCATATTACACATGGTATTGTGCAGAAGATAGAGCAGATGAGCCTGCCCAGAGGGTCTCTCTGGGAGAATGGAGGAATTAATGTTCCGGTGGGGATCTTAAAACCCAGGCAAAGGAGTTTGGATGTGACAGCAAAAGAAAGGAACCATAACTTTTAAAACAGAGAATTGGCATGATAGAAGCAGTGCTTTAGGGAGCAGAGCCAGGAAGGCCTGTGCCAGCTGAATCCCAAATGCACCATTGCTTTGGCTTGACAGGTCGTGGGATTTCACTTCTGAAATTCAAAATTCAATAAACGTCACCTTCTTAGTAAGACCTTCCTGGGCGCTCTGTCCAAACTTTCAGTTCCCTGAGTGTCTGCATCCTGTCCTTTATTTAGCAGTTATCGCTCTCTAACATTGTATACATTTTATTTATTTACATTGTTTATGACCCAACTCTCCTACTAGAATGTGAGGCACAGATTTTTGTCGGTCTTATTCACTACTATGCCTTCAGCACCAAGAACAGTGCCTGGTACATGGCAGGCCCTGAGTAATACATGTTACGTGAATAAATGAATTTGCTAGTACAGACCTGATTCTGGTTACTGGTAATAAAGTGGCAAATAAGAGAGAGAATCTGTTCTTGCCCTCGTGGAGCTTACATTCTAACAGAAGAGACCAAAATAAACAAGCAAATAAGAATCCCAGATGACGCTGTTTGCTCAGAGGAAAATATAACAGGGAAACAAAGATATAAAATATCAAATAGAAGGCTCTCCTGTTGCATACATTGAATATAGGACAGTAGGAAAACTGGTTTTGTTTTTTATTTTAAATTTGTTGTCTCTGAACCATGTACACTGGTTTTCAGTCTCAGTAGTGTTTCCTGGAAAGGACACAGAAACAGCCTGCAGAGGCAAGGACCTGACTGGTGGGTTTCTAAATTGCAGACCTCGGGCCCTTTAGGAAATAGTGTTCTGTTGCCTCTGAAGACAAGCACAGAACACCTGGGGACTCTTGGAGTAGGGAGTTGGTAGTTCATGCTAGGAATAAATGAATCAAGATTAACATAATAAAATGTAAAAGCAACAAATGTAAACAGCTTTTCAGAAACTTAAGTGAGAGAAATTTAGGTTTAGTTTACATTGTTAAATTTGAGCCAGTGGTGTCATTTGCTTCTTTAAAAAGAGTGCAACTTTAGGCTGCATTAATACTCCTACTTCAAAGAAAGAGGAGTTATAGACAAAATCACGCCTTCATCAGGTATACCCCAGATACCCTGTATCATTCAGAAAGGACTTGAGGCCGTTAACAGAGGGATCTGCACTGTTATAAACGAGTCACAAATTCACTGCTGAGCTTCCTAGCAGCCAAGGCAAGGAGACAACTATGTTAAAAGATTGCTGTCTCCATAAAGTAAAACCCCATCATTTTTCCCAGAAGCAACGGATGGTGCTTTGGCTTGATGGATCATAGGATTTCACCTGTGTTCAAGACACAAGTGTTCAGAGTTTTCTTACAAACCCCGTGGCTCAGCTCTCCAGACCTCTCACCAGGTACCTGTCCTCCCAAGGGTTGTAGCATCTATCCTGCCTGAATTTCCACTTCTTTTCTTCAAGGATATTATAAACCACTTACCAGTGCTTTGCTGAAATCAAGACTTTTTATCTGTACTCTATGCCCCTGATATAGCAAGCTGGGAAACCAATGAAAACAGGAAATAAGCATAGTTTAGTATTTCTTACTGTTGGTGAACCTGTGTTGCTTTCTGGTAATCATAGCTGTTCTCTTGAATTTTTAAAAATTCATTTGCTTATATTCTATTTGGGATATTTGTAGGAGTTGTGATTGAGCTTATCAATATACAAAGTCCAAGGTGCCCTACTTTACTCTTTTTTTTTTTTGACACTCAGAATATTTTCCTCTCTTTAGTCATTTAGGACCTATTACATTTTTCAAGATTTATTAACATTTATCCATAAAAGTTTTTCAATTTCATCCACAAACACTTTGATGCCTTATAACATAATAAATCTGAACCCAGCAACATAAAATCATTAAAAATGGCCAACAATTTGCCCGTCATTTTGCAAGAAGATGTTTCTTGTGATAAAATCCTGAGAAATTTCTTACATGATACCTCATTGAACAAATACAAGGTGAAGTACAGAGGAACTCTTAAAATATAGTAAATTGGTTAAAGGCTTTTTACTCCTCAAGAAAACAGCAAAAAAGCAAACATAGTTTCGTGGAAATAGTTCTATGAGCAATCAAGGTAATGAGGTCCGAGTACACAGGCTTGTCAGTGGCCACGTTTGCTCCACGCCCTGTGACGTGGCAGGAAAAATACAGGAAAATGAGCAAGTGCGTATCTTCAAGACAGTCTTTTTTGAAAGCAGACTTTTGCTGATAGCTGGGCAGTGGAAAGTTTGGATTTGGACTCCCTGGCAAGAACTGAGGGTGCAGATATTTCATGCTGATGACTAAACGCTCCATCTTTTGCTGAGACTGGAGGATAATGATGGGCCTGAGTCAAACTTGAGGGATGCGGGAATGAACGGGATGTGCTTTTAAACAGCAGTGACGAGGAGACAGACATGGGCGCTGCTTGACACGCGGGGTGTGTGTGAGCTGAGGGCTGACGGGGAGTCGTAGTAAAGCCACCTCCAGTGTCTGAAGAACAAGCATGGAGGGAGGGGCGCATCCTCGGGGTCCAGGCCCTGGAGAGGAGGGTGAGGTGAGGAGGGGCCCCGGAGCGGGGCACCTGGCTCCAGCAGGAGTGTCTGTCACAGGCCTGTGCTTCTCTAAGTGCTGGGGGCTCAGGAGCTGGGCCTGCACAGTCGTCCACCAGTGACGTCTTTACAACAGCCCCTGGCTCGAGAGGGAGCACAGTCAGATCCCTTCTCGCCCCTGGGATTCCTGCTCCTGGGTGAGAAGCAGGCCCGATGCTTCCGCTCTGAGGGGGGCTCTTGTACCGCTCGGGGTCTTCTTTCTTGTTTTCACTCGCTGGCATCAGCCTGGCCCTCTGCGGAAACTCGCCGTGCAAGCAGAAACCGCCCTTTCCTGGATACTCTGATCTCCTTTTCACCCCACACAGGTGTAAAAGGCAGCGTTTCTCTTTTTGAAACTCAGCTGATGACCTATTTTTGCAACTTCACAGAGGTTACAGTGCTAGTATTTATTTATCAGGGTCTTTATTAACGTGTAGGGCTCATTGCACCTGAAAAGCAATATCGTGCAGTGTTTTTAATCAAATATTCCAGCTCACCTTTAAAGACACCAAAAATGTCGTATTTAATTTTTGCTGCTTTGCAGTGGAAGCTAGGGCATGCGGTGGATAGATTTCATGTGCGAGATGCCCTTTTATGGAAAAATTATGCAGAAAGGACATTTTGCAAAGTGCCAAGTTTAGAAATAAAGGCAAATTTAGGATGCTGGAAGAAAAAAAATGGTCTCCAGCCATTTCTCTTGTGGTGAGGTTTTGATTTCTTAGGGAGCAAGTCCTCAGGCAAGTGCGGGGGCAGCCGGTGGGTCGTCTGTGGTCACTGATGCCTGCGTGTGGGCTCCAGCCCTCATCATTCACAATGCACCTGTGAGGTCTTGCTGCAAATACGCACTCTATTAAGATTTACCTGGTGGTCCAGTGGTTAGGACTCTGCGCTTTCACTGCCAAGGGCCCGGGTTCAATCCCTGGTGGGGGAACTAAGATCCCGCAAGCCACAGGGCTCAGCCAAAAAAATAAAATAAAACACACACTCTATCAAAGCAATACTGAAAAATTTATGTGAAGTCAGAGCTAGGGTTGAATTTCCTTGGGAAGTTATTTCTAAAGAGTTGTTTTCTTTAAAAACTTCCTATCTACTTCCTGTTAGCCTTCTTTATTTTTTAATCCCATGATTCCAATCCATTTAAGACATTCGAGATCTCCCCTCCCCCAGAGTTTTCCGAACAGTTGACTCACGTGGACAGTTACACATGGAAAGCACATTGTCCCCCAAAAGCCTCGCCACGAGCACCTTCTAGGTGGGACCGTGTGGTTAGGGCGGCCCACAGAGCTCGTGCTGCGAGTCCACCTGCCAGCTGAGCTCAGCTTGCTGAGGGCCCGCGGGCGGCATCAGCCCTGCGCCTCCTTTCTCCACGGCAGAGTCCACAGTGGCTCCTGCGGGGCTTGGGGGGGTGTGTGTGTGAATGACGTTGCGTAACTTGCTTTATTTTCACATCACTTTAATTCTTGCAAAATGAACCCCTGCTCGAAGCATGACCTTGGCTTCCCAAGTCATGGACATCATCTGTTGCACAAGCCCCCATGATATTTCCAAGTAGAGCTTTCTACCAAAGTAAATCTGGCAAATTGGTTCTTAATTAGCCCACAAAAGCTGATGGTAGTTTTCTGGAATAAACATAGAAGGCTTTGAGCTGATAATATTTTGCATCATAAATGCCCTTCTTCTCCTCTTAGAATAATCTCTGCCTTCTAAAGGACGAAAGGTCTACATCAAAGTGAATTTCCTCAGAAAAGAAATATAAATGATTGCTTCAGGCAAAATAAAAGCCAGTAGCTGTTACAGAATAATTTTGCAGGAATACAGATTTTATGATATCTCAGGATTAATGTATAAAAGAAAGAATATTCATATTTTTTCAAAATTATTTTAAAACCTACCTCTAGGGGGAAAATAAACAATTAGGACTAAATATACGGAAATAAATATCTAAAATGCTCTAGGATCAAAAAAACAAAACAAAACCTTACCTAAGTTGGTGACCTCCGCCAAACGGACCATTTTCCAGCTCCCAGCCCCTGACCTCCTCATCTCCCACCACAGGCTTCTAAGTTTTTGTGAGCCATGGACCCATCAGCAGTCTGGGAAAGCCTGTGAACCATTCCTCAGAATAATGTTTTTAAATGCATAAAATACAGGTGATTACAAAAGAAAAAAATTATATTGAAACGCTATTGTTAACATATTAAACAAGTTTCTGATATAGTAATACATGTGCTTCTTTATTAATGCGTTAAAAAAACAACTCCCAGCAGTGGGTCTAATAACTACCATAATCTTGCAACAGTGATGTGGCAAAATCAGTATTTAAGATGAAACGTAACTGTTTCATCTACAACTGTAAACCGGGATATGAAAATATCTGTGATTTCTCTGAGTGACAGAGTCACGAGTCCTGCTGACGCCATCATGGTTTTTGTCATGGTTCGTGACAAAGACGTAATCTTTTCCCATCCACTTTCACAGCCCCTCAAAGTTCTATCTGCAGACCCCTTGGAGGCCCGTGGGCCCTGGATTAAGACACCCCTTGTCCAGTGACTGTTGCCTCTGCTCCCACTTCTGTTCAGCCCACACACAGGTGGAGAGGGGGCATTGAGAGCGTGCACACAGGTGTGGAACCCTCAGGAGCAGGGAGGTCAGCAGAACCACACTCGGACCCAGCAGTGCAGGCTGTCCCCTCAGAGATGACGCTGTCAGCCCAGTGCTTCTCCAGCCAGGGAGTCTGTCTCTGGCAGGGCCACCGAGAGCCACTTCACAGCAGCGTGTGTCCATCCTTCTCCATGGTGTCACTCTCCAAGATGAGGAAGTGTCCCCAGATATCCTTTATGCCACTTACCCAAACCTCCTGTGCTCCGTCTGCACTTTCTTCTGTGCTCGGTCTACACATTCACTTCCTCCAGCAGAAAAGCACTTCCATATTCCAGCCAGACTTTGTGCCCAAGATTCACACCCACAATTCCATGTGGATGTCCAAGACTGGATTTGTCCTCTAATCCTCAAAACCGGTTTTTCCTCCTCACTCTCCTGACTTTTCCCCTCCGGGCTCGTTAGGAACATCACCAATAACTACGGACAGAAACCTCAGACTTCTCAGCGCCCCCTCCCTTCCCATCCTCTACTCCTGAGCCTAAGAGTTACCAAGTCAGGAAGCTCCTGTGTTCACAGCATCCAGTCTGCCTCTCTGTCCTACCCTCGTTTCTGCCAATGAGTTCACAACCTAACCTGGTCACCATCACTCCTGACCCTGCTTCTCAGGTACTCAGAGACATCCTAACACAGGCCTGTCGACTTATTTTCCCGCAGAGCAACTCCGATGATATTAGCTTCCTGTTCAAAAATGTTCAGTGGTTCCCACTGTCTACTGAACTAAAGACACACCCTGACTTACCCACCATGGCCCCAGACTCCCAATTCAGCCACCTGTCTCATCCTGTGCTACAGTTAAGCTCGATAACTTTTTGTTCCATGAAACAGGGAGCAAATACTTTATCTTATTCATATTCTGCCGTGTTGCGTTTCTCCTGTGGTACCCTCTTTCTCGAATGTGTTTCTCCAGAAACTTCTCTTGTTGAAACCCAACCGTTCCTTCAAAGACCAGCTCCAGCAACACCCATTTTTGGAGATTTTCTTGATGTGCTTCCATGATTCCCAACTGAAGAGAACCCCTCCCCACTTTCAGGCACTGGGGCATTTCTCTTAGCACACGTCTGTCTCTACCCTTTATGATGACCCTGTGTGTTCACCTCACACAGCGCACTGGATCTTCAGTTCCTTACAGGTAGGGGCTGCTCTGATTTACCCTCGTCCCTCGGTTGTGCTTGGCATGACGTCTTTCGCGGACATGTTTTCAGTGGAACCAAGATGATTCCTATGCAAAAAATGAACTTGCAGGAATGACCTGCCTTATGTTTTTCATGAACCACCAGAGGATAAGCTAGCTAGCAGGTGTTCACTCACTCTACCCTGTTGATTGCTTAGTGAATTTTGGTGACACTGTACTTGCACCTGGCCTTCACCCACACGGGTGAATGGCCTAGAGTGTCCTTCTCCCCAGCCACCCAGCCATTGTGCTGACTAACTCCTCCTGGGCCTTCAAGGCTCATTTTGGTCCATACATGCTTCAGGAAGTCTTCCCAAACCCCAAGTTTGGCTTCGTGGACATTCCACCTGTGCAGTCCTATGGAGCCCAGAACTTTGAAAGGTGCCACACTTGGTGTCATGCTCTGCTGTCACCATCTTGAAATTCTTAATACTTTTTAAACAAAGGGCCCTCACGTTTTCACTTAGCACTCAACTCCACAAGCGAAGTAACCAGTCCTGCCTAATCCCTCCCCTCTTGTATGCTCCTGGCGTCCCCTGTACCTTCCCTATCCTTGCTATCATCACTCAGAATTTTAATTTTCTTTTTACATCTGTTTACTACCCTGTATGCCTCAACAGATCCTGAACTCTGAGAAGGCAAGAAAAGAAAATCTTATTTATTGTTATATGCCTGTGGCTCAGCCTGGTATTATATGCTTAATCAGTATTTTCTGATTGGACAAGTGGATGAATGGTTGAGGAAAGGAAGGAATTCATGAATTAATGAATGTATTTGTTCATCAAAGCCCCTCAGGCAGCCAGGGCAGTGCAGGTATTTGGCTTGCTGTCGTCAGATGGGTCCCCATAGAAATAACAGAATTCTAGCACAGAAACTACTCTTATCAGAAAGGAGGGTAAGATCAGCTCAGGAAAGGAAATGGGCAAAGTAGTGACGTGAAGGGAAAAGATTAAGCAACACCCAACTGTTAATGAAGAAGCCGCTAGCAAAAGGGCTCGTGATGTAGGTCTGTTTTGAACAAACACGGAGATCATGAGGCCGCCGTTGGGATGCCCCTGGAAGAAGGTGTCTTAGTGACTGAGTCATCCCCTGCTTGCTTCTCCGAATGTTTTCTGCTGAACCTGGACTCAGGAGGCATCTACAGATTAACAGCCCCTCCCTGGAGGGAAACATGTGTCACTGTCTTTACTTGATGCCACTTCATCCTCCAAACTCCCTCAGTGATCCCTGGATTTCACTTTCTCCTGAGTAGTTCGGGGGTCTGTAGGTGCGCTGGAATCTGATGTCTAGTTTACAATTCCCAGTCTGCTAGGGCCAATTTAAAATATAGTCCAAACAATCCTGAATCATCAGGTACATGAGACAAAAGTTGATGAGTTTTTATTAACTCACGTACCAGGTTTTTTTCCCTAGCAGAGTCCTTCCTCTTGAAGGCTTCTGCTATTCAGAATAACTACCTCCCTCTCGGTTGGAAGAGATAGAGAAGTACCCCCAGAAGTCTTGCTGAGCCAAGACATCACTGCCGTCGTCCTCTGTGCTCCTCAGCGACACCATGTGGCAACTCAAGGACACACAGTGCTTGAACCCCTCTTCCTGCCAAGCAGCCTGGGATGAGTCACAAAATGTTCTTAATTCTCAGTTTCCATATCTGCAAAATGGGAACAATGAGATTTCTACTCCATAAATTTGAGAGGTTAACGTGGATAGTGCATGTGAAAGGGGCTTAGCCCAGTATCTCGCTTATATGAAACCCTCCGAATGTGAGTAATTATCAGCATACCCACTTCGGGTTCTGTGCTGAAATAGATACAAAGAAATAAGGAATACATGGTATCAATCAGGAGTCAGCAAACTTTCCTCTAAAGGCCAGAGAGTAAATATTTCAGTCTTGTGCTTAGAGCACAAGTCTCAGTTCTGCAGTTCTTGTGTGAGCGCAGCCATAGGGAATACACAAATGAACGCGTGTGGCTGTGTGCCAATAAAACTTTATTGGCCAGATTTGTCCCCAGGCCATAAGTCACCAATCCCTGGCTCTCAGCCCTTGGGAGCCCCCAGTCAAGTGTGGTAGAAAGACGTGCAGATTCATCAGAGCAAGTCAAGAGGAGGCAGAGGCCAGCTGTACTAAAGAACACAGAGCTGATGTTTTACAGGAGATTGTTGAGTAAAAGATGAGTACGATGTGAGTAAAAGTAAGAAATATGACTTTTAGGGAAAATAGATATTGGGATTTTTTTTTTTTTTTTTTTTTTCGGGATTAGTAACTTCAACTTTAAAACCAAGCCTGCCCTTTTTTTTAGACGTTTACTTTGGGAACTCGGCTCCCCTCCCTGGACTCCAGAAGTTCCGTATTTCTAGGAATAAAAATGTCTGTAGATGGGCTAGTAGAAAATGCTCTCTGTCACTGCAGCACAAGTAGAGCTGGGGACATTTCTCTAGGGGTTTGACGGGAAGGGAATGGAAAGCACATGGGTAGCAGAGGAAGTCATTTTCTATTCTTATTATTACTATAAAGAAATGGCAAATGAGAAGCCAGGAACAATATTAGACTCTGAAAAGGAGCCAGTGGCTTAGTAACCACTTAGAAGCCTTGACAGTTCACCAGAGCTGCCGAACGGGAGCGTGAGTTTGCTCCTTTGACAGGAGAGCAGCTACCGCATGTGCTCCGGAACAGGAGAACAAAACCCATCTGGGCCTTTCAGGACCCCTGCTTGGGAAAGCCCTTTATAGGAGATTCGCAGATTCTTAGCTGTGGACGTTTAAGTATAGCATGCAACACACACGCACACACGCATACATACACATGCACACGCACATTCATTCTTCTCATCAGTACAGTTGCAAAGGAGCCCCATTTGCATTGGACATCACATTGTATTTTGATATTCAAAATGGCTAGTCCCTTTTAGGGCTGTTATGATTTAATCAATGCCAATTCAAATGGATCTGGTGTTTTATCCATTAGAAATAAGAACTTAAGTCTGTCATGCTAAGGCAAAGTTCTCATCAGATTTCTCTTTTTTTGTTGTTTTACAGTTTTCTCCTTGTCTTTGGTTGCTTGATTTTGTCAGTGTTTTCCACCATCCCCGAGCACACAAAATTGGCCTCAAGTTGCCTCTTGATTCTGGTAAGTGAAACATATGAACAAAAATGTACATAAAGTTTACATAATACAAGAATTGTCGATAATATTTATGCAATGCATTTTGTCCCACGAAAAGTTATCTCTAGAAAAAAGAGAGTTTCTCTTAAGTATAAAAGTTTCAAAGGTCACTGAAACGTTTGCCTGCCGTTTTAACCTTTAGTCAATCCCCAAGAATACATAGAAATATTCTAGATTGCTATTACATAGCAGTATCATGTGTTATAGTTGCATCATAAGTAGAAGGCAATACTTGGAAGCAGGTTTAATTATGTTTCTCTATGGTAGTAAATTACAAGAAGAATCAGCATCTCTGAGGTCTCTTACAATATTGCTATAAGTTACAGGATAGAGAGCGTTTTCCAATAACCACAGTTTAGCAGTAACTATGTATAGTCGGCCAAGAACTATGAGCATATGGCACCTCCTAGGAAAACAGAAAGCTTCATGCTCTTTTCAACCAACAGACTGCATTATGAATTTTGCTGCTAATGAAGTTACCTGGTGAGAAGTTCTGCAATTTGCTGTTTCCATTATGCTGTCAATCCTCAACCACAGAGAATTGCTCAATTCATTTTAAAATGGAAAAATACCCCAAGATATTTTAGTCTGAATTATTCTGGGCCTTTTAAACTCTTATACCTTCTATTACAACTGAACTATAGCAGTGTATACTCAAATCACATCTGATTGAAAGTTTGGTTCATTTACATCCATTTTGACCCACTCACTCAGTCCCAAAAATCAAACTTGACAGTCTCAGCACTGTCTGAATGAACTATACATTGGAACAACTCACTTTTTGCATCAAACCTGCTTGACTAGAGAGGAAAAGAGAGAAAGAGGGGGTGGGGTAAGATGGCCATGTGCCTTCATAAACAGAAATCGGTTATGCACAGCAGCGAACATTTAATACAAGAAAAGTATTCTTACCTTGAAGGTGGGAAGTGAAGGATGTCAGCTCGTACAACCTGGGCAGCTGCTCTTTCCCCTGTGCTCGCAGAGGCTGGTTTGTGTGGTGCTTAGAGTGACAAGACTTCATCAAGTCTCTGCCCTGTGACAGGGAGAAATCGCTTTTGAACCTGGAACAAATCTATCCCAATTTGTCTCCATACAAATCATGCTCAGCGGTATATTGCTAATATCAAGGTTACTATGTTGAAACCCAAGATAGAAAACAGATAGACCGAAGAGCCCACTGGGGATTTGTTCCATTTACAAGGTTCCATTTGGGTAGCAAGTGGGCTTTTAGCCTCATGCACCCCTTGGATAACAACAAATGGTCTGAGCCAAGGTCTAAGGCAGAGCTGGCTTTTGGGTACATATACAGAACTACAGCTAGGAATTTTAGATCGAAAACATAAATCTGATTTTTAGACCTGGGAGCATGAAAAACTGGATTTACTGCATGACCAATGATATATATTATGAGTAAATCAAGCATTAAGAATCTTGTAAAAAGGTTTCTTTTATAACCAGGTCAAGAATCCAAAATATGAGGTTTACATCCTCCAAATCTCTGAAATATAAATTCAGTCATTGCTAATGAGTTTCTAAATAATCCAGAGAAACTCATGTTATTCAAAAGCCAAAAGCTGGTTAATATCATGATTTTTAAAACTTTCTGAGCAGTGGACAACTGACCAGAGTTCAGTAACTAGAGTGCATGTGAGTAGATAAAAATGTAGACGTTTTACACATCGCTCATCCTTTTTATTTTGCCAGCTTTATTGAGATATAATTAACATATAATATTGTGAAAGTTAAAGTGTGTAACGTGACAATTTTATATACATACATATTGCAAAATGACTACCACAGTGAAGTTAGTTAACAGTATATCACCTCACATGGTTGCCATTGTGTGTGTGTGGTGTGTGTGTGGTGTGTGTGTGGTGTGTGTGCGTGTGTGTGTGTGTGTGTGTGGTGAGAACTCCTAAGATCTACTCTTTTAGCAAAACAGTCAAGTGGAAAGTTCAGTACTGTTAGCTCTAGGCACCATGCTGCACATTAGATCCTCAGAACTCATTTGTCTTATAACTGGGAGCTTGTACACTTTGACCACCTTCACCCATTTCCTCCACCCACACTTGCACAACCACCGATCTACTGTGTTTCTGTGAGTTCAGGGGTCCCACATAAGTGAAATCATACAGTATTTGTCTTTCTCTGTCTCACTTATTTCACTAAACATAATGCCCTCAAGAGCCATCCATGTTGTCACAAATGGCAAGATTTTGTTCTTTTTATGGCTGAATATTATTCCGATGTGTGTGTGATATATATATCACATCACATCTTCTTTACCCATTCATCTGTCAGTGGACACTTAGGTTGTCTCCATGTCTTATCTACTGTAAATAGTGCTGCAATGAACATCGGCATGCATGCATCTTTTCGAATTATAGTTTTCTAGGGATGTTTGCCCAGAAGTGGGATCGCAGGATCATATGGTAGTTTTATTTTTTATGTTTTGAGGAACCTCCATACTGTTCTCCATAGTGGCTGCACCAGTTTACATTCCCACCAACAGTGTTGGAGGGTTCCCTTTTCTCCACATTCTGTCCAACACTTCTCTCCCGCTTTTTAATAATAGCCATTCTAACAGGTGTGAGGTGGTATCTTATTGTGGTACTGATTTGCATTTCCCTGATGATTAGTGATGTTGAGTTCTTTTCACATACCTGTTGGCCATCTGTAAGTCTTCTTTTACCCCTCAGTCTTTTTTTTTTTTTTTTCCTCTAATGCCCTTGTTTTTAATCAGGTCTATTGAGATACAACTTACATAGAATAAGCATCACCCATTTTAAGTGTATAGTTTCATGAGTTTTGAGAAACACATATTGTCATGTGTATTAGTTTCTTAGGGCTGCTGTAACAAAAGTACCACTGTATATATCATATATATTTCATATATGTCATATATATGATAATTATATCCATCATTATGTTGAGTGAAAGAATGAGACATTATAGAGATAGTCTTGTGTTTGGCTTCTTTTACTCAACATAATACTTTTTTTTTTTTTTTTATAAATTTATTTATTTATTTATTTTTGGATGTGTTGGGTCTTAGTTTCTGTGCAAGGGCTTTCTCCAGTTGCGGCGAGCGGGGGCCACTCTTCATCGCGGTGCACGGGCCTCTCACTGTCGCGGCCTCTCCCGTTGCGGAGCACAGGCTCCAGACGCGCAGGCTCAGTAGCTGTGGCTCACGGGCCTAGCCGCTCCGCGGCACGTGGGATCTTCCCGGACCCGGGCACGAACCCGTGTCCCCTGCATTGGCAGGTGGATTTCTAACCACTGCGCCACCAGGGAAGCCCTCAACATAATACTTTTGATATTTATTTGTATATTTTTTAATTGAAGTATAGTTGATTTGCAATGTTGTGTTAGTTTCAAGTGTGCAGCAAAATGATTCAGCTATATATATATATACTTTTTCATATTCTTTCTTATTATGGTTTATTATAGGATACTGAGTATAGTTCCCTGTGCTATACAGTAGGACCTTGTTGTTTATCTATTTTATATATAGTAGTGTGTATAGTTTAATCTCAAACTCCTAATTTATCCCTCACCCCTCCTTCCCCTTTGGTAACCATAAGTTTGTTTTCTACGTCTGTGAGTCTGTTTCTGTTTTGTAAATAAGTTCGTTTGTATCATTTTTTAGATTCCACATATAAGCGCTATCATATGTTACTTGTCTTTCTCTGGTTTACTTCACTTAATATGATAATCTCTAGGTCCATCCATGTTGCTGCTAATGGCATTATTTCATTCTTTTTTTATGGCTAAGTAATATCCCATTGTATATATGTACCACATCTTCTTTATCCATCCATCTGTTGATGGACACTTAGGTTGCTTCCATGTCTTGGCTATTGTAAATGGTGCTGCTATGAACATTGGGGTGCGTGTATCTTTTCAAAATAGAGTTTTCTCCGGATATATGCTCAGGAGTGGGGTTGCTGGATCATATGGTAGCTCTATTTTTAGTTTTTTAAGGAACCTCCATAAATTGGCTGTACCAATTTACATTCCTACCAACAATGTAGGAGTATCCCTCAGTCTTGAATGCCTTTAGATTTAGCAAAGTAGAAAACAGTCCTTTTATGCAAGTGAGGCCTTTGTGTTAAGCAGTGTAGTAAGTGCTGCAGATGGATGGTCTCTGAAAGCCGTTGCTACATGGCTTTCTGGAGGGAGAGAGTTTGCGTATCCTCCTATTTTTGTGCTATAGTGATAAATTGTCGAGGTGTATGTTTTAAACCAAAGTGTAATCTTAAAACCTACCTAAAAATATTTGGACTGTGTTGTGGGTCTAAGGTTTTACTGATGTTATTCTTTTCATCAGTGTTTTCTCCAAAGACTGTTGTGTTTTATTTGGACAAAAAAAGATCAAGTATAGCCTTTGTTTTTTTCTTTTTCTTATTTAGTAATAAGCTGGAAAAGCATGTGTATTTTAATTCTTTTCACTGTCAGTTCATATAGTATATTATAAAAGTTCAATCAGTTGTAGAATACTGGAAAAAAACCAAGAGAAATCTTAATTATTTAGGGACTATTGTATTTATTCTTTTAGCATGTGTTTTTGAAACAGTTAATCTGATTTCTGTCTGTCTATCCTCTGAATTTAACCAAACAGAATACATAGAACACAATTCTGACTAGCAGTGTTTTTAGTTCCCAAGATGAAGCATATCTAAAGAATTGCCATCCAAATAGTAATAGGAATGGCTTTCAAATGTCTGCAACAATTTACAATAAAGTCACTTTTGTACACTTTTGGTCACAAATACAACACAGAGGTGTAAATTTTGAAGAGTTATGTGTAAATCACATATCACAGTTGCGTATGTTTTCATAACTCTGTCCATTTTGGGGTTTTTTAAACACTTTGAAAGATATTCCCACATTCTAACTAATCCTATTTCTGGCAAGTAGAAGACACCGACGCTTCCGACAGGGAGCGCGTTTAGGCAAACCGGCCCCTGGACAAGCTTCCAGGGCACTCACCTCCTTGACACTCGTGCTTTCCACTTGTTTCCTTGAGCGCGCCAGCATGTTAGGGGCAGGTGCCTCCTCACCTCCTGGGGTCCCCACGGTGTCCTCCACTCTCTGTCCCCCACCCCAAGGGGAGGCTCTCATCGTTCTCATCCAGAACTGCACTCCCCCTGCTAGTGAGTTCAGGAAACCACTTCTCTGTGTCTTGGTTTTCTCATCTGTTAAAAGTGGGTAGTAATATCTGCTACTTCATAAAGTTGCTGTGAGGATTAAATCCCAGTGCTTAGCCCTGGGCTCAGCACAGAGAATGCATCAAATATTACGGTCACTGGCTCTAACATATACAGTGGAGCCTAATGGGGGCACAAGGGCAGTGAACCGGGGGTATTGGAAAAGGCTGCATTTGCGATCATATCGTACTTTTGTCGTAGAAAAACAAGTATCTCACCACAAACACTGTAAATTACGGCAGCTCTTCACACAGGCGTGTCCATCCAACCAGAGGGGACTCATTGGCGCGCATTCAGTGCATTGCTCATGTGCACAATAATCTCTTATGTTTGGTGACTAAGGAAACAGACTTCTCCTCTTGTAGTTTTCTGGTAAATGCATCTGATGACCACGCTCATGGCTTTCAAAGCTCTCCCCTCAGCATCAGCTGGCTGGGTGGAGCACTGCTGAGGGATAGCCCGGGATCTAACAGAGCGGCTTGCTCAGCTCACTCTGGGCACAGAATTTATGAACTCAAGAGGACAGTGCAAAGCCATGTGCCCAAGTGCCAGGGACAGTGAAAAGCTGGTGTTGATTTCCGCGGTTTTGTAAATTCTTCAGAACTGTAAGGGAACTAGCATTTTTTTAAGTACCTTTCACGTATCAGACTCTTTGATTTCTTATTAAAACAAAAGAAACACAAAAAACCTTGCAATGTAAGTATTATTCCTCCCATTTTACCGTACCAAGTTGTGCAAGAGCCCAGGCTGCGTCCCAGGCCTGGCCGCCGCCTCGCACCCTCCTGCGCCTCAGTCGAGACCGACGGGTCTCCGCAGTGTGTTTCCAGGGCTCAGGGAAGCTCTGCCGGCTGAGGCTTCCTTGTGGTTCTATATATGCCAAGTGATGCCCGCGACCCTCTCATTTAGATTAGGTTAGTTTCTTTTTTCTTACAGAGTCCATCTACAAAGTTAGCACAAATGGGTGTATCCCTTCACACCACTAGCAGTTCTTTGTGTCAGGAATTCCAAATCTGATTTTGTAAACAATCAGCAGCCCGATCTGTGGGGTAAACAGTCCCAGCTCGCTTTGTGCAGGTGAGCTGAGCGGGGTGCTGGTGAAGGGAGCGCTCCTAGCTCCAGTTTTAAACTACTGTGGAAAGTTTTGTTTCGGTTTGTTTTGATTTCACGAGCCTGAGGTGGTATGTTTCTGCATTTCATATCCCACCTTCTTAACAGCAGTGCTGTTTTGGAGTGCATTTCCTTTGTATTGGATATCTTCTGGTCTTCCAGATTAATTTTAAAGTATTCATTTTTGGCCTTTAAATGTAGATTGTCCAACATGATGATTTGTACATATTTCCAGTGACAAATCTTCACCTGGTGACCTCTCTTAATGAAAATGATGTATATCATTTGCAAACTTTTCATTGAAGGTGGTCATTTCTAAAACTGCCCGCCCACAAGCAGTAAAAGGAATGTTGTTATCAGTTTTAGCAAGAAGAGAATATCTCAGTGTGTTTGCTCCTCTTCCCTCCTGCTGTGTTAGAAGGGCTCCCAACCACAAATGGATTGCGCTAAACGTCTGGACGAGACTCAAACACATGGTCAGAGATCCAGGTTTTCCCAAACATCTTAGCTGTTTGGCACCTTCTGGATAGAGTTTATGCATATTTGCTGGTTTTGCTTTGTGTAGCAAAGCAAACATGGGTTTGCTGTTTCTGTGCACAATGAATCAGTTCCTGAAATGTGTACAAATCCAATTTAGGCAGATCTAATTACATCTTCAATGCACTAGTGTAGCTTACTATTTAAAGAAAATCTGTAGTGCATCCTTTTGTTAAGTGTAGTCCCCCTTGAAAAGCTAATAACTACATAATTAATCTGTGTTCCATGTTTGTTTTCTTTTTCTAATGTGGATACATGCGGGGTTTGTGTGTGTGTGTGTGTGTGTGTGTTTTTAATTGCTGTAAACTACCTATTATGTAACACGGTATTGAAGAATTAGACAGGTTGTTACCATTTCCCATCTGTCAGTATTGGCAGAGTGGGGAATCAGCCACAGACACATTTCCCCATCCTTGCAAAGTAGAAAGACTTGCGCATAAAATTATATGGATTTGATGTAGAAGATTACATGAGATCTTTACATTTAAAGCTCTGGCGTGAACATTGTAAGACAGGATAACAGAATGTCAGGACGAGGGTCCGTTGGAGGGTCTTCAGCCTTCCATGGGTAGGAGATGTGAAGTGATCCGACGTGAGCACCGGTGTCTCACCGGGTGGTCCAGTGTGCGTCACAGAACCGCTCTGCCCGGTGCTGTGTCGGGACGTGATGAGCAGCCCTTGGCCAGGCCCACGCTGACGCGGACCCGCCGTGCCCTTTGACGCCACAAAGGCATACTCAGCTGAGAGGGAAAGAGAGCAACAGGGTGGTGGTAGAGGGTTGCTAGAAAATGGTAGAGTCCAAGCGGGGTTGCAGCAGAAGGAAGAACGCCCTTCCCTTACCACCTTTCCAAGGCTTAAGTGATTTCCACCGTTTGAAACCTGCTCAGACACCCGCTTCTGCCTGGGATGAACTGGCTCTTCCCTCGGCTTCCCGCAGCAGCAGCCGCTTGACGGTGAATCTCCTCCCTTCCTTCTTCGTTTACTCCACAGCATTTCTGTGGCTCCCAGTGTCCGTGAGGCTTCTTGGGGGAAGCTGAGGATACGGCAATGAGCAAAGCAGGCGAAACTCTGTCCTGGTGGAACACACATTCGTGCTGGGAAGACATAGAGTAAACAAATGAACCGATCAAGTGTTAAAAAATAAAAGTAAAGCAGGAAAAAGGAATAAATAACTGGGTGTTTCCATCGTGTGTTCAGAGAGGTCCACCGGATAGGGTAGCTCCTAGCAGAGACTTCGGTGAGGTGGGGCAACCCGCCGGGCAGCGATGAGAGGAAAGAACGTTCCAGGCAGAGGGAGCATCCAGGGTAGAAGCCTCGGAAGGGCAAGAGGACCAGGGTGACTGAGGGAGAGGAAGCCAGAGGGGGGTGGAGGAAAGTGAGGCACGGCTTGGACTGTACATCTCTGGAGCACAGGATCCAAAGCTGACTCAGCAACAGCACTTCGTACAGTGGGAGCCGGCGGCAAATTATCAAGAAATTTGATGAAAGAAGACGGCAAGACGGCCAGTGGTTTAATTGCACAGCATTAGTGTTGAAATGTTCACAGTATCATAGATATGGCACCAAAATTAAGCTCCAATGCAGTGCCTGACTTAGAATGGACCGGAGTAGGGAGTCTCTGGTGGCAGCCCTCAGGGAGCAGTCGACGTCATTCCCCCTCTCCTGATTCCCCGGGCTCCGGGCCTTAATTCGCTGCAGTTTTAACTCAATTTATATGAAGTGCCTCCTACCTTCCAGCCCCTGTGCCGGGGACTGGAGCCCCAGATATGAGTAAGGCACTGTCCTGCCCTGGAAGCAGATCTACAGCACATTCCTGTCTACAGGCTCTGACACAGAAAAAAATGAAAAGCCTTGAAATCATGCATTTATAGAGAATAAAATATGAAATTAGGAGATGAAAGAAAAATGGGTTAATTTGACATCTTAATTCCCACTGTAACATATATGGACAGAGAGAATAAACCTATCTCAAGTCATTGATTTCTCATGAAAACTATGGATAAGATTACCAAAATCTATTTTCAATATAGGTACTACTGATCACACTTATATAGGGAATTTGGGGTCGGAACTATATAAAGGCAAAGCTGGAAACGATGGGGTGGCCCCCTGTTCCTGTGCAGGCCTATGTCACCCTCAGATATCGAATACTGGGTTGGAATATGGGGGTTCCGTGTTCCCATGCAGGCCTACCTCGTGCTCAGATATTGAATATTGGGTTGGAATATGGGGGTTCCCTGTTCCCCTGCAGGCCTACCTCGTGCTCACATATTGAATATTGGGTTGGAATATGGGGGTTCCCTGTTCCCCTGCAGGCCTTCCTCGTGCTCAGATATTGAATATTGGGTTGGAATATGGGGGTTTCCTGTTCCCCTGCAGGCCTTCCTCGTGCTCAGATATTGAATATTGGGTTGGAATATGGGGGTTCCCTGTTCCCCTGCAGGCCTACCTCGTGCTCAGATATTGAATATTGGGTTGGAATATGGGGGTTCCCTGTTCCCCTGCAGGCCTACCTCGTGCTCACATATTGAATATTGGGTTGGAATATGGGGGTCCCTGTTCCCCTGCAGGCCTACCTCGTGCTCAGATATTGAATATTGGGTTGGAATATGGGGGTTCCCTGTTCCCCTGCAGGCCTACTTCGTGCTCAGATATTGAACATTGGGTTGGAATATGGGGGTTCCCTGTTCCCCTGCAGGCCTACCTCGTGCTCAGATATTGAATATTGAGTTGGAATGTGGGGGTCCCTGTTCCCCTGCAGGCCTACCTCGTGCTCAGATATTGAATATTGGGTTGGAATATTGGGGTTCCCTGTTCCCCTGCAGGCCTACCTCGTGCTCAGATATTGAATATTGGGTTGGAATATGGGGGTCCCTGTTCCCCATGCAGGCCTATATCAGGGGTCATGATTAAGGTGAAAAGACACATCATGCTTCTGCAAAGTAGAGAAAAAATTTCCAAGCTGTAAATGGCAGCTTGACAAACAACATTACAGGCTGGATTCCAGGAGAATGCTGCAGGCCTGGCTTCCTCTGGGGCTGGAAATCATAATGAATCCACAGAACGTACTGGAAAATGAAGAACAGAATGGAGACTTGCGAGTGTAGCCGGCCCTCCAGCTGCGGCTACTGGAGACTGCAGGCGTGTCGGTGCTGCAAGACCTGCGCATCCGGAGAAACCCTGGACAGCCTGCTCCGGAAACAGAGCAGCCTCAACCGAGACACCCTAGGGTGAGGCCGGGAGTGGAGGAGCACCAGCCCTGGGTGTGCAGGCAGGAGGGAGGACTCACTCTGGCCCCCACTGCCCACCCCTAACTCTCCTGAACTTTACTCCCTTAAATCAGGTGGCATCAAGTACAAATCGACATCAAGTGCAGCCTTCAAAGAAAAGAACAGCCTGGCCAGAGGGTGTCCTGCACGGTGGGGGGTGGGGGGGGGGGGGAGGGCATCCTGCCTCTTTGGCCTCTTTGACTTCATGGATGGTGCTAATAACGGGGGAACATGTGACCTGATGACACACCTGTGAATCTGACGGGGGCTGCAGGGTTCTGCCCCTCTGGGCCAACCCATCTGCGTCTCTCCTGCAAGCTGCTTCCTGGGTCACTCTCTGGCTTTGCCCTGGGGTCCCCCACAGTGGAGCTTGCATGTTCAGGGTCACTGTAGCCAGGCAGGGATGGGCATCCCACCGCTCAGGCAGGCAAGTGTGTGACCAGGTTGGGAAGCTTGTCTGCTTGTAGAGCCCAGGAAAGAGCTCCGGGCTGGGGTCAGAAAGGGGAAATATCAGAGGGGATGTTCAGAGGACAAGTGCTTCCTTGAGTCCCCTCTGCAGCCTAAGGATGTCTTTTACCTTGAGCTGCTCATCGATTCATTCATTCACTCATCGAATATTCGCTAAGCACCAATCAGGGATGCTGTGATCCAGAGGCCCTACCCACAATACACACCAGCTGTACACTGACAGTCATACCTTCCCTATCCCTGTCTGTCGTAGTTCCTCAAAACCATTTTTCTACTTAAATCAGGTGGAGAATTTTGAGGATTATGCAAATGCAATTTGTTCTCTTTCTTCACAATTCCGTAATGCAAATTGCCTCATATGTGATGCTCAATTGGGTAATGATGTTAACGTTACAGGGAAGTTAAAGATGATTTTTCCAAAACGGCAGCGGCTGAGCGTAAAGCACATCAGCCTAGCTGAACGCAGCAAGCCTGAAGGGGCACACACCGCCATGGCGCCTTCTTTATTTTGGAAACTCGCTCTGCCTTGGCAGTGCCTATGGGACGATTCTTCCCAACCTGTGCAAGCGACACAAATGTAAAGCGATACATCTTTAGCATCACTGTATTTTGTGCAAACCCTGCGCCTCTCTACCTATGACGTGTGATGCAGGGCCCTTGTCTCCAAACCCAGCGGCCTGCACCCTCCCGACACCCCCCATCAGGCTCTCTCCACATTGATGTAGGTGATGGCCAGGATTGCTGCAGCAGCTCCCTGTGAGAACTCAGCATCTCTTTTTAACTGTACTAATATCTTATTAGGATTGTTGTCTGTGTTAGATTTCTGTTTAGAAAGGTCCATAGGCTCAGAGTGGTTTGCCCTAACTCTATTTCTCTATTTGTAACATAAGCCCTGATTTTTTTACTGAGCAATCTTACCTAAAACCTGGCTTTTTATCGATGCATTTATTTATTTATTTTTAATTGAAGTAGAGTTGATTTACAATGTTGTGTTAGTTTCAAGTGTACAGCAAAGTGATTCAGATATAGATAGATAGGTAGATAGATGATAGATATTCTTCTTCATATTCTTTTCGATTATGGTTTATTATAGGATATTGAATATAGTTCCTTGTGCTATACAGTAGGACCTTGATATTTATCTATTTTATATATAGCAGTTTGTGTCTGTTAATCCCAAATTCCCAATTTATCCCTCGCCCCTTTTCCCCTTTGTAACCATAAGTTTGTTTTCTGTCTGTGAGTCTGTTTCTGTTTTGTAAATAAGTTCATCTGTATCATTTTTTAGATTCCACATACAAGTGATATCATATGGTATTTGTCTTTCTCTTTCTGACTTACTTCACCTAGTATGATAATCTCTAGGTCCATCCATGTTGCTGCAAATGGCATTATTTCATTCTTTTTATGGCTGAGTAATATTCCATTTTATATATGTACCACATCTTCTTTATCCATTCATCTGTTGATGGGCATTTAGGTTGTTTCCATGTCTTGGCTATTGTATGTAAACAGTGCTGCAGTGAACATTGGGATGCATGTATCATTTTGAGTTATAGTTTTCTCCAAATATATGCCCAGAGTGGGATTGCAAGATCATATGGTAACTCTACTTTTTAGTTTTTTAAGGAACCTTCGTACTGTTTCCACAGTAGCTGCACCAATTTACATTCTCACCAACAGTGTAGGGGGGTTGCCTTTTCTCCACACCCTCTCCAGCATTTCATCAATGCATTTATTGCACTGTGGTAGGAAAGCTGGTATAAGTGGGTTCGAGTTTATCCATTCTGCCAATTCAGAAGCACACGCTGCATTCTGCTTGATAATATGGGCTTTTCAAGTGAAAGGCATCAGCGCATCCTTAGGTCATAAGGATGACATGGGAGGTGTCATTCTTAGGTCAAATAAATCACAGGGATAAAAACCTGTGTCAGATGATGGTTTAGCATATTCTTCATCCAAATTTTTCTACTCTCCTTTTTATCAAGCTATGTTAAAGAAATCTTTAAGCCTTACAAACCTATTCATCAAAGGTTCAAAATTTTTTAAATTAGCCAAAATTTTAATAAAGGAAACTTTTATGCAGTGTAAATAGAAAAACAATGTTGCTGCAGGTTGAAACAAATTTTAAGACTGTTATAATAGAGCAAATTGAGAATATTTTATTTAAAATATAAGTTGATTTAATAATTGTAAACTTCATTTTTCGCCTTAACTCTATGAATTTTGACATCTTCTCAGTACATAAAATCTGTAACATTTGGATTATCCTCTTTTCCTGCTTTTAACTTAAAGTAAAATTCCAAATGATTTTCAGACTTAGAAGATGCAGTTCTTAACCTTGCCGCACACAGCCTTCTCACATCTCTCTGGTGCTTCCTGTTTCTCTACGCTTATTTCTGCACCAGTTTCCCTTAAAGGTGCCCACACAGGTAGCAATGGGTGTATGCATACCTGTGTGCACATGTGTACACACACACTCACACACACACTCACAGTCACACTTTACGCTACAGCAATAGCAAACCATTCACACTTTCCAGGAACACTGCCTCTGTGTTTTCACAAATCGTAATTCTTCTATTTGAAAGCCTGGTGCTACCACTTCCCTTCACCACCGTGGTAATTCTTACTCGTTTGTTAAGTCTCATGCCCCCTCTCCCTGGAAGTTTTCCCCGACCCCCCAGGAGCTGTTACACTCCCTTCCTCTGTGTTCTGGGGTCCAGCACAGCTCCCGGGGGGTGGTCTGTAGCAGTGGATGGTTGATAACAGTGTGATCATTGATTTCCAAACATTTTATTTCTGCTAGACTGAAAACTATCTAAGAATCGGGAATGTATGTTAGTGGTCTCTATATTTCCTAGTTTGTACCACACTGCCTAGCAAGTAGTGGATGCTCAAAAAACGTGCAGATGAACTAAATGACCCGGCCACCCAACCCAAAGTAACCCAATCCGGTTACCTACTCCACATGCAGTCTTGTTTTGTCAGCTCTATAGCATTATCATGATTTTATTTATTTTTTTGCATACTTGTGACTGTTTTTTCATTGTTGGTTTCCGTCCCCAGAATGCAAACTCCTTAAGAGTGGGCCTTGTTCTGTTCACCACTCCCACCCCAATGTCTGGAACAAAAGAGGTACTCAATGCCTGGGAGAACAGAGGTGCAAAATAAAGCTATCAACTGTGCGAAACGAATGACTAGATGCAGATATTAGCGTATAAATTCAGTGCTTGCATAGAGACATTAAAGTACTCTGGCTCCAATCAATCTTTTAATTTTAGCAGTATAAAATTCCAAAAACAATTTTTCATCCTTTGAAAGATCTTTAAAAGCAAGTATAATCAAGTGGTGTCGAGCACAAGTTTCAAGATCTAAAATAAAATGACTATTTGCTAACTTTTGCCTCTTTTTTTCTCCACTCGTCCTCGTTTTCTCCAGAAGGGTAGCTTCAACTACCCTTCTGAATCTGGGATCATCAAATATTTATGTTATTAAAGTAAATACTCTTACCTAATATCAAAGCAGGCTGATCATTAACATAAAGCATGAGTTTGTAGCCAACATTAAAAATGAATAGGATCATAAAACAAGAGAGAGTTACTGCAGTGACCAGTCAGTTATTCAACACTAACATATTTTAATTACAAAGTCGTTTAGCAATGACTGACTCCTTCACTAATGATCTCTAGAGGCAAAAGCAGCAGGGACTAATGCCTCCAAACAGCTTCCTATGGTAGTGTTTTAGGTCATCTGCACCTAACCTAAGATGTAGTCATCACTGTCTCCTAGATCTCACGCAATCCGTTATTTATATTTCACTTTTGACGCAAATTTTGCTTTAAACCCTGCACTAAACCAGCATTTCTTTAGTACCTGTTACGTTCTAGGCTGTACGCCCTAGCCTCCTCCCTCATCTCATTTGGATTATTCTAATTATCTTTTCCCATTTTTAACCTAAAGTAAAATTTCAAATAATTCTCTGAATTAAAAGACCAAGTTTCTTGCCTGGAGAGAGAAAGAACCAAAAGTGAGTGAGAGAACCAAAAGTAAGTAGAATTAGAAATTACGTGATCCATCAATATGATGGTAAAATAGAAATGGGTAAAAAGAACAATTGGTTACAACAGAGGAAGTGACTGATTCTCCACTGCAAGGTGAGGAAGCCTCCAGACGTGGGGACCTTTGAACAGGGTCTAGAATCACAAAGGTCTAGGTCAGTCTGGCTCAATTGTAGGGGATTCAGGTGGACAGAGACTCAGAGGAGGGTTGGAACCAGACAGAGAAGAGCCTGGTTTTCTAAAGTAAAGTCATTTGGATTTTATGCTGTAAGTGATGAAAATCGTAAGAGGCCTTTAAGCAACACAATGACCTGATCAAATTTGGTTGTTTTTTGTTTTTTGGGTTTTTTTAAAATAAATAAATAAATAAATTTATTTATTTATTTATTTATTTATTTATTTATTTATTTATTTATTGTTGGCTGTGTTAGGTGTTTGTTTCTGTGCGAGGGCTTTCTCTAGTTGCGGCAAGCGGGGGCCACTCTTCATTGCGGTGTGCGGGCCTCTCACTATCGCGGCCTCTCTTGTTGCGGAGCACCGGCTCCAGATGCACAGGCTCAGTAGTTGTGGCTCACGGGCCCAGTTGCTCCACGGCATGTGGGATCTTCCCAGACCAGGGCTTGAACCCGTGTCCCCTGCATTGGCAGGCAGATTCTCAACCACTGCGCCACCAGGGAAGCCCCTCAAATTAGGTTTTGAGAAAGATAATTCGGACTGCACCTTGGAGGATAACTGGAATAGGGAAGGAGGAGTGGGGGATAGATCTGTGTGTAAAGGAGTGACCATAAAGTGAGAATATTATTAAAGAGTTTAGGGATAAAATAATGCTATCAACCCCATCTCTCAACCAAATGCTGAGTGCTCCAGATGTTAATAAAAGCATATGTTGATACTGTGACTTAAATGTTGAAATCTTTGAGCATCGAGGAGACGGTTTTAAGCAGTGCTGAGCTGTGCAGAGGAGGTGGTGGGTGACACCTGGGCATGTAAGGTGCTTTTACCATCTTAGCGTCCTCAGGCTGGGGCATGCTTCACACAAGTTGAGTGTGGTTATTTGCTTTGGTGATTTTTCCTGTCTGATGGAAAGAGAACCTATTTAAATAATGGTTTTGTTCATCTGAAATACCAGTATTATAAAAAGTTGCTAGTCACCACAGTTGTTAGAAATTTCCATCTTATAATTTTTTTAAAATTGTTGGCCATCAACAGAAACATAAAAATGAATTCTGGCTCTGGCTAGGGTCAAATCATGTTGAAATTCTTTTTCGTGCCTCTATATTTCTGAGTCAAGAGAAAAAGTAATCCCTCATTTCAGATGGATTTTTCTTGGAGATTTTCCCAAGCAATTAATTCTTCTCTTTGGCTTTTCTGATCTCACCACCAGACAATCCCGAAATTTGGTTTTTATAATCCCCAACTATCATTTGATGACAAAATGGAAGCACACATATTTAGGTAACCTAAAACTTTAAACAATTTTTAAAATAATTATTTTCCTTTGAAATTACTCTGTCCTAATGATGTAAATGTTGATGCCAGTGACTGAACTCTTGTATTGATATTTGCTGCTCAGGTATTTGACCAGATTTGATGTCAGAGGCTTAAGGCAGGAGGCAGGGCCTTGCAGCCATAAGGGATGAGAACGAGCCCCTGCACACCAGCATACCCACAGCAGTTGATCTGCAACAAAAGAAAGGTCTATGCAGCCCACAGAGGGGGGTAAAATTGCAGGGTTTTAGAAAGCATTCGAACTTAAGAGATCACCCACATAATCATATATGTCTATATAGATATAGATATAGTTACATATGAACCCCACAGTAACCACAAACCAATAGTCTATAACTGACACAAAAAGAGAGAGAGAGAGAGAGAAAGGAATCCAAACATAACTAACCATAGTCATTAAATCACAAAGAAAGAGAGCAAAAGAAGAAGAAAGGAAAAAACAAGAACTACGAAACAACCAAAAAACCATGAACAAAATGGAAATAAGTACATAGCTATCAGTAATGACTTTAAATGTAAATGGACTAAATGCTACAACCAGAAGACAAAGAGTGACTGAATGGATACAAAACAAGACCCATATATATGCTGCCTTCAGGAGACTCACGTCAGCTCTAAAGATGCACACAGACTGAAAGTGAAGGGGATGGAAAAATGTACTCCATGCAAATGGAAACAAAAAGAAAGCTGGGGTAGCAATACTCATATCACACAAAATAGACTTTAAAATAAAGACTGTAACAAGAAACAAAGAAGGACATTACATAATGATAAAGGGATCAATCCAGCAAGAAGCTGTAACAATTATAAATATATATGCACCCAAGAAAGGAGCAACTGATTACATAAAGCAAATATCAACAAACATAAAGGGAGAAATTGACAGTAACACAATAATAGTAGGGGACATTAACACCCCACTTACATCAATGGACAGATCATTCAGATAGAAAATGAATAAGGAAACGTTGACCTTTAATGACACATTAAGCCACACAGGCTTAATAGATATATATGTAGAACATTCGACCAAAAGCAGCAAAATACACATTCTTTTCAAGTGCATATGGAACATTCTCCAAGATAGATCACAAGCTAGGCATGTCTCAATAAATTTAGGAAGACTGAAATCATATCAAGCATCTTTCCCAAACAACCACAAAGGTATGAGAATAGAAATCAACTACAAGAAAAAAAAATGCAAAAAACACACATGGAGGCTAAACAATACTACTGAACAAATAATGTGTCACTGAAGAAATCAAAGAGGAAATCAGAAAATACCTGGCGACAAAAGAAAATGGTAACACAATGATTCAAAATCTATAGAATACAGCAAAAGCAGTTTTAAGAGGGAATTTTATACAAGCCTACCTCATGAAACAAGAAGCAATGTACCTCAACATAATAAAAGCCATGTAAGCCAGCATCAAACCCACAGCCTTCAGCATGCTAAAAGCATTTCCTCTAGGATCAGGAACAAGACAAGGATGCCCACTCTCACCACTTTTATTCAACATATTGTTGGCAGTCCAAGCCACAACAATCTGGCAAGAAAAAGAAATAAAAGTGATCCAAATTAGAAAGAAAAGCAAAACTGTCACTGTTTAGAGATGACATGATACTATAATTAGAATATTCTAAAGAGGCCATCAAAAAAAACTATTAAAACTACTCAATGAGTTCAGTAAAGTTGCAGGATACAAATTAGGGTACAGAAATCTTTTGTATTTCTATACACTAGTAATGAACTATCAGAAAGAGCAATTAAGAAAACAATCCCATTTACGATAGCATCAAAAATAATAAAATACCTAGGAATAAATCTAACCAAGGAGATAAAAGACCTGTACTAGGAAAACTATAAGAATTGATGAAAGAAATTTCAGATGACAGAAACAAATGGAATCATACACCTTGCTCATGGATTGGAAGAATTAATTTGTTAAAATGCCCAGACTACACAAGGCAATCTACAGATTCGGTGAAATCACTATCAAAATTCCAATGGCATGTTTCACAGAATTACAGCAGATAATTCTAAAATTTGTATGAAAACACAAAAGACTCTGAGTAGCCAAAACAATTTTGAGAAAGAAAAACAAAGCTGGAGGTATCATGCTGCCTCATTTCAAACTATACTGCAAAGCTACAGTAAGTAAACAGTATGGTACCAGCACAGAAACAGATACATAGATCAATGGAACAGAATAGAGAGCCCAGAAATGAACCCACACTTATGGGGTCAATTAATCTACAACAAAAAACCCAAGAATATACAATGGGAAGAAGACAGCATCTTCAATAAATGGTGTTGGGAAAACTGGACAGCTACATGCAAAAGAATCAAACTGAACTACTTTCTCACACCATAAAGAAAAATAAACTCAAAATGGATGAAAGACTTAAATGTCAGACCTGAAACCATAAAACTCCTGGAAGAAAACATATGCAGTACGCTCTTTGACATTCATATTAGCAATGTTTTTTTGGATATGTCTCCTCTGGCAAGGGAAATAAAAACAAAAACAAGTACTACATCAGGCTAAAAAGCTTCTGCATAGTGAAGGAAACAATCAACAGAATGAAAGTGCAGGATTAGTTCAAGATGGCAGAGTGGAAGGACGTACACTCCCTCTTGCAAGAGCACCGGTATCACAACTAACTGCTGAACAATCATCAACAGGAAGACACTGGAACTCACCAGAAAAGATACCCCACATCCAAAGACACAGGAGAATCCACAAAGAGATGGTAGGAGGGGCGCAATCACAATAAAATCAAATCCCATAACTGCTGGGTGGGTGACTCACAAACTGGAGAACACTTATACCACAGAAGTCCACCCACTGGAGTGAAGGTTCTGAGCCCCACGTCAGGCTTCCCAAACAGGGGGTCTGGCAATGGGAGGAGGAATTCCTAGAGAATCAGACTTTGAAGGCTGGTGGGATTTGATTGCAGGACTTCAACAGGACTGGGGAAAACAGAGACTCCACTCTTGGAGGTCACACACAAAGTAATGTGCACATCAGGACCCAGGGGAAGGAGCAGTGACCCCATAGGAGACTGAACCAGACCTACCTGCTAGTGTTGGAGGGTCTCCTGCAGAGGCAGGGGGAGGCTATGGCTCACCACGGGGACAAGGACACTGACAGCAGAAGTTCTGGGAAGTACTCCTTGGCGCGAGTCTTCCCAGAGTCCGCCATTAGCCCCACCAAAGAGCCGGTAGGCTCCAGTGTTGGGTTGCCTCAGGCCAAACAACCAACAGGGAGGGAACCCAGCCCCACCCATCAGCAGACAAGCGGATTAAAGTTTACTGAGCTCTGCCTACCAGAGCAACAGCCAGCTCTACCCACCACCAGTCCCTCCCATCAGGAAACCTGCACAAGCCTCTTAGATAGCCTCATCCACCAGAGGGCAGACAGAAGAAGCAATAAGAACTATAGTTCTGCAGCCTGTGGAGCAAAACCCACATTCACAGAAAGACAAGATGAAAAGGCAGAGGGCTATGTACCAGATGAAGGAACAAGATAAAACCCCAGAAAAACAACTAAATGAAGTGTAGATAGGTCAGCCTTCCAGAAAAAGAATTCAGAATAATGATAGTGAAGATGATCCAGGACCTTGGAAAAAGAATGGAGGCACAGATCGAGAAGATGCAAGAAATGTCTAACAAACACCTAGAAGAATTAAAGAACAAACAAACAGAGGTGAACAATACAATAACTGAAATGAAAACTACACTAGAAGGAATCAATAGCAGACTAAATGAGGCAGAAGAACGGATAAGTGACCTGGAAGACAGAATGGTGGAATTCATTGCTGTGGAACAGAGTCAAGAGAAACGAATGAAAAGAAATGAAGACAGCCTAAGAGACCTCTGGGACAACATTAAACGCAACAACATTCGCATTTTAGGGGTTCCAGAAGGAGAAGAGAGAGAGAAAGGAACCGAGAAAATATTTGAAGAGATTATAGTCGAAAACTTCCCTAACATGGGAAAGGAAATAGCCATCCAAGTCCAGGAAGCATAGAGAGTCCCAGGCAGGATAAACCCAAGGAGAAGCACGCCAAGACACATAGTAATCAAATTGACAAAAATTAAAGACAAAGAAAAATTATTGAAAGCAGCAAGGGAAAAGCTACAAATAACATACAAGGGAACTCCCATAAGGTTAACAGCTAATTTCTCAGCAGAAACTCTACAAACCAGAAGGGAGTGGCATGACATATTTAGTGATGAAAGGGAAGAACCTACAACCAAGATTACCCTGCCTGGCAAGGATCTCATTCAGATTTGATGGAGAAATCAAAAGCTTTACAGACAAGCAAAAGCTAAGAGAATTCAGCACCACCAAACCAGCTCTACAACAAATGCTAAAGGAACTTCTGTAAGTGGGAAACACAAGAGAAGAAAAGGGCCTACAAAAACAAACCCAAAACAATTGAGAAAATGGTAATAGGAACATACATATTGATGATTACCTTAAACGTGAATAGATTAAATGCTCCAACCAAAAGACACAGCCTTGCTGAATGGATACAACAACAAGACCCATATATATCCTGTCTACAACAGAGCCACCTCAGACCTAGGGACACATACAGACTAAAAGTGAGGGGATGGAAAAAGATATTCCATGCAAACAGAAATCAGAAGAAAGCTGGAGTAGCAATACTCATATCAGATAAAATAGACTTTAAAATAAAGAATGTTACAAGAGACAAGGAAGGACACTACATAATGATCAAGGGACCAATCCAAGAAGAAGATATGACAATTATAAATATATATGCACCCAACATAGGAGCACCTCAATACATAAGGCAACTGCTAACAGCTATAAAAGAGGAAATCCACAGTAACACAATAGTAGTGGGGGACTTTAACACCACACTTACACCAATGGATAGATCATCCAAACAGAAAATTAATAAGGAAACACAAGCTTTAAATGACACAATAGACCAGAAAGATTTAATTGGTATTTATAGGACATTCCATCCAAAAACAGCAGGTTACACTTTCTTCTCAAATGTACACAGAACATTCTCCAGGATAGATCACATCTTGGGTCACAAATCAAGCCTCAGTAAACCTAAGAAAATTGAAATCATATCAAGTGTCTTTTCTGACCATAATGCTTTGAGATTAGAAATCAGTTACAGGGAAAAAAACGTAAAAAACACACACACATAGAGGCTAAACAATACGTTACTAAATAACGAAGAGATCACTGAAGAAATCAAATACGTAATCAAAAAATACCTAGAGACAAATGACAACAAAAACACGATGATCCTAACCTATGTGGTGCAGGAAAAGCAGTTCTAAGAAGTTTATAAGCAATACAAGCCTACCTCAAGAAACAAGAAACATCTCAAATAAACAATCTAAACTTATGCCTAAAGGGACTAGAGAAAGAAGAACAAACAAAAGCCAAAGTTAGCAGAAGGAAAGAAGTTATAAAGATCAGAGCAGAAATAAATGAAATAGAAACAAAGAAAACAATACCAAAGATCAATAAAACTATAAGCTGGTTCTTTGAGAAGATAAACAAAATTGATAAACCTTTAGCCAGACTCATCAAGAAAAAGAGGGAGAGGACTCAAATCAATAAAATTAGAAATGAAAAAGGAGAAGTTACAACAGACACCGCAGAAATACAAAGCATCCTAAGAGACTACTACAAGGAACTCTATGCCAATAAAATGGACAACCTGGAAGAGACGGACAAATTCTTAGAAAGGTATAACCTTCCAAGACTGAACTAGGAAGAAATAGAAAATACGAGCAGACCAATCACAAGTAATGAAATTGAAACTGTGATTAAAAGTCTTCCAACAAACAAAAGTCCAGGATCAGATGGCTTCACAGGTGTATTCTACCAAACATTTAGAGAAGAGCTAACACCCATCCTTCTCAAACTCTTCCAAAAAATTGCAGAGGAAGGAACACTCCCAAACTCATTCTGCGAGGCCACCATCACCCTGATACCAAACCCAGACAAAGATACTACGAAAAAAGAAAATTACAGACCAATATCACTAATGAATATAGATGCAAAAATCCTCAGCAAAATACTAGGAAACCAAATCCAACAACACATTAAAAGGATCATACACCACGATCAAGTGGGATTTATCCCAGGGATGCAAGGATTCTTCAATATATGCAAATCAATCAATGTGATACACCATATTAACAAATTGAAGAATAAAAACTATATGATCATCTCAATAGATGCAGAAAAAGCATTTGACAAAATTCAACACCCATTTATGATAAAAGCTCTCCAGAAAGTGGGCATAGAGGGAACCTACCTCAACATAATAAAGGCCATATATGACAAACCCACAGCAAACATCATTCTCAATGGTGAAAAACTGAAAGCATTTACTCTAAGATCAGGAACAAGACAAGGATGTCCACTTTCACCACTATTATTCAACATAGTTTTGGAAGTCCTAGCCGCAGCAATCAGAGAAGAAAAAGAATAAAAGGAATACAGATTGGAAAAGAAGAAGTAAAACTGTCACTGTTTGCAGATGACATGATATACTATACATAGAGAATCCTAAAGATGCCACCAGAAAACTACTAGAGCTAATCAATGAATTTGGTAAAGTGGCAGGATACAAAATTAATGCACAGAAATCTCTTGCATTCCTGTACACTAATGATGAAAAATCTGAAAGAGAAATTAAGGAAACACTCCCATTTACCACTGCAACAAAAAGAATAAAATACCTAGGAATAAACCTACCCAGGGAGACAAAAGACTTTTATGCAGAAAACTATAAGATACTGATGGAAGAAAGTAAAGAGGATACCAACAGATGGAGAGATATACCATGTTCTTGGATTGGAAGAATCAATATTGTGAAAATGACTGTACTACCCAAAGCAATCTACAGACTCAGTGCAATCCCTATCAAATTACTAATGGCATTTTTTACAGAACTAGAAAAAAAAATCTTACAATTTGTATGGAGACACAAAAGACTCCAAATAGCCAAAGCAGTCGTGAGGGAAAAAAACGGAGCTGGAGGAATCAGACTCCCTGACTTCAGACTATTACTACAAAGCTACAGTAATCAAGGCAATATGATACTGGCACAAAAACAGAAATATAGATCAATGGAACAGGGTAGAAAGCCCAGAGATAAACCCACACACCTAAGGTCAACTAATCTATGACAAAGGAGGCAAGGATTGACAATGGAGAAAAGACAGTCTCTTCAATAAGTGGTGCTGGGAAAACTGGACAGCTACATATAAAAGAATGAAATTAGAACACTCCCTAGCACCATACACAAAAATAAACTCAAAATGGATTAGAGACCTAAAGGTAAGACTGGACACTATAAAACTCTTAGAGTAAAGCATAGGAAGAACACTCTTTGACATAACTCACAGGAAGATCTTTTTTGATCCACCTCCTAGAGTAATGGGAATAAAAACAAAAATAAACCAACTGGACCTAATGAAACTTAAAAGCTTTTGCAAAGCAAAGGAAACTACAAACAAGTCGAAAAGACAACCCTCAGAATGGGAGAAAATATTTGCAAATGAATCAACGGACAAAGGATTAATCTCCAAAATATATAAACAGCTCATGCAGCTCAATATTAAAAAAACAACCCAATCAAAAAATGGGCAGAAGACCTAAATAGACATTTCTCCAAAGAAGACATACACATGGCCAAGAAGTACGTGAAAAGCTGCTCAACATCACTAATTATTAGAGAAATGCAAATCAAAACTACAATGAGGTTTTCACCTCACACCAGTTAGAATGGGCATCATCAGAAAATCTACAAGCAACAAATGCTGGAGAGGGTTTGGAGAAAAGGGAACCCTCTTGCACTGTTGGTGGGAATGTTAATTGGTGCAGCCACTGTGGAGAGCAGTATTTTTTTCCTCAAAAAAATGAAAAATAGAGCTACCATGCAATCCAGCAATTCCACTTCTGTGTATTTTTTCCAAAGGGGGGAAAAAAAACAACCCACTAATTCAAAAAGGTATATGCATCCCTACATTCATTGTTAATTGCAGCCTTGTTTACAATAGCCAAGATATGGAAGCAACCAAATGTTCACTGATACATGAATGGAGGTGAATGGATAAATATGTGAGATAGACAGATAAATAGATAGATAGATAAACACACACAATGGAATATTACTTAGCCTTTAAAAGGAATGAAACTCTGCTGTTTGCAACAACATGGATGGACCTAGAGGGTATTATGCTAAGTGAAATAAGTCACAGAGAAAGATAAATACCATATGATTTCACTTATATGTGGAATCTAAAAACAAACAAAAATGAATAAACATAACAAAACAGAAACAGACTCATAGATGCAGGGGATAAACTGGGGAGGGAGTTGGGGGTTGAGTGAAATAGGTGAGGGAGATTAAGAGGTACAGAGTTCCAGTTATAAAATAAGTCACAGGGATGTAAAGTACAGCATAGGATATAGAGTCAATAATATTGTAATAACTTTGTATGGTGACAGTGGTCATTTCATAATGTATAAAATATCAAATCACTATGTTGTAACCTCTAATATAATATTGTAAGCCAGTTATACGTCAATTAAAATATTAAATAAATAACCAAATAATTAATTAAAACATTTCATGTGTTTTGAATTTCTATTTAAATTTCCCTTTGGAAAGTATAAAACTCAAATATAAAATGATTCTTTCTTCCTGCTGTTTTTCTTTCCTTTACTACCAATAAATGTCAAATCCCACATTGTTTCTCACTGCCTCTGAGCCACCCTTGGAAACTTGTCAGTTCAGGGCTACACTGAACACTAGGAGTGAGGAAGTGTGGGCAGAACAGCGTCCCCTTGGAGATTCTGATCATTGTGAGAAACTGTCTCATGAGGACGTGACATGTTTGCAGCTTCAGGCTTCCACGTCAGCAGGTGTCAGGGAGAGCCGCCTTCTTGGCCTGGCGTCTCATTCCTCTCCTCTTACCTGGAAGAGACACACATGGATTCTGCCCCAGTGTTCATTCCCGCTCCTGGACCCTCTGCAGGTGCCCGGTTCCTCTCAGGCAGCCCTCCCATCCCTCCCAAACCCAGCGCATGGCCCGAGCAGCTCTGTGTGAGGGGACACACGGCTCGGCCCGTTCTTCCTGAGGCCCTCGTCCTGGAACAGCCCCCCTTCTCCGAGTAAAGCCGGGGTTCTTGCAATGCCCTGAAGGGCCCTCCGCAGTCCCGCCCTCGGTTCCCACCTGTCAGCCCCGTATCTCCGGCTCCCCATCCACACCTCAGCTGAGCTCACTGCCTGGAAGCCTCTCCGAAAGGCCCACGGGCTCTCCTGCTCAAGGCTGGGTGCCTACCCGGCCTCCCAGCACTCTCGTCCTCCTTTCCTGGTCTCTGCAGCTCTCACCTCCTCGCGGTCTGCAAAGAGCTCTTATTTATCAGGGTTACTATCTGCCTTCCTCACTGGAAGCTTGAAGCGGGCAGGGATTTTTGAGTCTTGGGTCACTTCTGTATCTCTAGCATCTAGAATACCACCTGGCACATAGGAAGCACTCAGTAAATATTGAATGCATTATTTTACTTAGTAGTTATAAGAAGGATTTCTGTGTATCAGACACTGTCCTAAGCACTGTACAAGTATTAAGTCATTTAAACCCTGGTAACAACCCTTTAAAGAAGGAGTTTTATCTCCATTTTACAGAAAAGAAAAGTGAGATTCAGTGAGGTTAAATTGTCCAGGGGCTTCCCTGGTGGCACAGCGGTTGAGAATCTGCCTGCCAATGCAGGGGACACGGGTTCGAGCCCTGGTATGGGAAGATCCCACATGCCGCGGAGCAACTAGGCCCGTGAGCCACAACTACTGAGCCTGCGCGTCTGGAGCCTGTGCTCCGCAACAAGAGAGGCTGCGATAGTGAGAGGCCCGCGCACCGCGATGAAGAGTGGCCCCCGCTCGCCGCAACTAGAGAAAGCCCTCGCACAGAAACGAAGACCCAACACAGCCAAAAATAAATAAATAAATAAAAATTTAAAAAAATATATTGTAAGTTAAATTGTCCAAAGTCACACAGCTGGCACATGGCAGGGCCCCTCCATGCTTCTAACCCATGCTCTCCGCCAAATGAATGAATGAAGCATGGTGGAATCTCCATTCTCTAAGCTTTGTCCTAAACGTCCTCCTGTGGCCACATGAGTGATCCCAGTGTTTGACAGTGACCTAGTCAAGGCACCGTGCTGCTTCCGTGGAAGGGGAGCGTGCAGCCCATTGGGTTTCCAGGGCCTGGTTGTCAGGGAGAGAAAGGCAGGAGGCCATCTACTGGGGCGGGTCACGGAGAGATACGAAAGGATCAGAGCAGAACACGCAGCTGCAGAGCAAAGACTGGGGGACACAGGGCTGGGGAGATGGGTCTCAAACGCCGGGGTCAGCCGTAGACCCTCCTTCTGACCCTCCTGGTCCTGCCTCTCCTGGGCCGGGGCTGCTTCCAGCCACCACAGGGACCCAGAGCGCGTGTGGGACGGGTGACACGTGTTCGCACACTGATGTATGCAGCTGGCTGTCGCTGGTTGGAGTGATCGCCTCTGTGTTTGGGAAACAGTCACGATGATTGAAAGGGCGTCATTAGAATTGGGAGCAGGCATATTTCTTACCATTCGCCATCGAGTCGATACTGACTAACAGGGACTCTCTGCTAACAAACTGTTGCCAAATAAAGATCCTGCTGGGCTTTCTTTAATTAATGAGATGGCTTGCTTGTAATTATTCCATTAATTGTTTAAATACAAATAAGTGTTATTAAGGATCTTGAAACCTATTTCCTCTTAAATATGTTAAACCTTCTCTCTTATCCTCTCATTTCTGTTCTTAATTTGCCTAGTAAAATCCCCTTTTAAAAATGGTACCCACACTCTAGCAGAATTCTCACAAGTTTTGAATTAGTGGAGTGTAAATGGAAGTGATGAACTGTATTTACGCTCTTGAGGAAGGTAAGATTCCACTGGATCTGCATTTACTGTGCAAACAAGCAGAGTAAATGAAGTGGAAGTAGTGAAGATAGGAACTCTCAACAGTATAAACAGTTTACGCTCTCTGATAAGGTACTAATCTGGGGTACAGCAGCTAGTCTTGGAAACCTGTGCCTTTGGTGACTCTTAGATAGTCTTCATTATGGGGCAGGGGAGTGCAGATTCCCTGCGGGATGCAATTCTACCCCCTGCCTGTCAAGGCGGGGGAGCGACAGGTGAGTCCAACACATCCACACCTGCAAACGGCGCCCATGGGGCTCCAGCCGTGACCAGGGGCTGCCCAGTGAGGCTGCCTTGAGGGGCCAGGCGGCCCTTCCTCTCTGGAGGCTTCATGGGCCTACCTGGAGGGTGAGCAAGGATGAAAAGGGGATGCAGACCAGAGGAGGAGAGAGCTGTTTCCATGGCAGCCAGGGAACTGGCAGGTCCTCCTTGCTTCAGCCCTCCCCTCCAGCCCAGCCCCCAGACCCCAGCCCTCACTCTGAGTAAACGTGCTCTCACACTCCCTGCTGCTCGACTTCTCCTGTCCAGATTCTACGGAGGATTCACGGACCACCGTGTAACGTTCCCTCTCTTCAGGCTTCCATGCTGCCCAGGAAGTGGCAAGGAGGGCATTTTCTCCAGACCATGCTTTTCGAGGCAGAGCCTTAACCTCCGAATGGACAGTTATTTTTGCTCAGAGCCTACTTTTTGTTAATGTCCTGCCGAGTCAGTGGGTTTGTATTTCCGCAGCTTTGGTCCCTAATTGTGTGCAGGATGCTTTATTAGTTCAAATTGTGAATCGGTCCTCTCCTATGTGGTTCAATTACTACCCTAGTCTCCAATCAAGTGTCGTGTGGCCAGGGAGGAATGAGTCTACAACCAAAGAAAAGAGCAAGAGAGCAGAGCAAGGTTTCAAGTTACTATGACAGATCAGGTCCCTCCTACACTAAGTGATTTTCCAGATCAGTCTGAGTGATAGCCATGTGTCCTGTGAACAGAAGGCATCGCCCATTAGAGGTTGTGTAGCAGGTGTGCGTGACGGGGGACCAGCAGGCAGTGGTGTATTAATCAAGATACATTGATGACCGGAACAGAGACATTCGACAAAAATAACATTATGGGCAAGTAAGAGTGATGGCTTTTCTACAATAGGAGCTGTCTCTGTCTAAGATGAATGCTAGATGCAGCAAGAGAGGCGTTTTCTCCCTGGCAGGGAGACTTCAGAAGAACAAATTAGGATCAGAACATGGCCTGATGAATGACACAGCAGAGAAATGAACTGTGATAGAAACAAGGGAGACCCCCAAGGATTCCTTGGAATCAGCTGTCAGGATAACTTGCCATTAAATCAAATCGATAAGTATTTGCCCTGTGCCGTGTCGTGTGCTTAGGGATCATAAAAGTTGGTGTTCTGAAACAGTTGGAAATCTCCCAAGTACTTTTCTTGTTTTTATCCTCATCTCAGTTTTTCTTAGGCCAGGGGTATAGAAGACATATTCATTCTTACTCTATTGTTTAATGATTCAGATAAACAACAGGCAGAGGAGGTCATTAAATTAATTCAAGTTGATCAATGAACAGGCCCTTCACCTTCCCAGTTTAAGAATATCCTTGATTTACAGCATGACTGGTCTTGAATGATTCTGATGGATAACTAGAGATGTAAATAAACATCCCAGAATCATGACAGGTTTTTTAAAGGGTACAGTGTGAAGATTCACATGGTTAATAAAATTGAAACTAGTAAAATAAATGATCTTGCATAGGTTTGATTTTTCTTGATGATCTAAATGTTCAAAAGAGCCGAAAACTTCAAATTTTTCTTCAATTCAGGAAGTGTTACAATGCCACTGATTTACATATTAATACTCTGGGGATAGCTAACATTTTGCGTTTATCAGACATTGCACAGAAAGCTGGTACATACCTTCTGTTAGTGGCGGCATGTGGAAGGAAAGCGGTGTCTGATTCCTGCTGGACTCCCATCGCCCTGCCCCGTTCTCACAACCCACCAACAAGCCGAGCGCTGTCCCCACCCTGGACAGCTCGCCTGCGAGGGTCTCAGGGCTCCTCCTCCCATCAGCACAGCCTCTGCCATCACTGAGTAAATAAAACCCTGGCTGCTTCTCCTGGGCTTTCAGGAGACACTTCGGCTCCACCCTGAAGTTCCATGTCCTTCAAAGACCAAAACCTTTGGGGATTCTGCCTAAAACATGCTCAGATAAAAGGAATAAACTGTCCCTTGCTTTTTCTTTCTTTTCCCAGCCTGTCTTAAGACCCTTTCTTAACCAATGGAGGAAAATCCTATTGTTCCAGTGAAATAGTAAAAGAGGAGAGATCTCATCGCACGACCCCCAATGAAAACAAAATTGTTATAAATCATAGGAGTGAAATTGGTAATTACTGTTACTGTCCTCTAGCTTAGGTTCGTCAAAACAAGTACGCTGACACCAGACATCTTGCTCACCAATTGCAATTAGTGTCAATACTGCTGAATAGGCAGCTTAGGAAAAAAACTATCGGCCAATGAGCTTACTCCAATTTTTCTTCTTCCAGCTAGCTCTTTTTCGGAACTTTGATTTTAATGGATTGACAAAGCAGTATGCTAATTAGTTCTCGCTGAACCTGAAGTTTTGAACTGAAGAATACTTCAAGGAGCATTTAGTGAGGGAGTTACCACAGTGGGTGAGGAGCTTCTCGAGGGACCTCACGGCACCTCACTGTGTGAGTTCTCTAGTGCATGTTATCCCAAACAGACGGCCACCTCCTCCTCCGGGGGGCAGACACACTGCTCCCCTTGACGTCCTGCCCGGCCACGGTCTTCAGTATATGTCAAGTGACTCATGAAACCTACAAATGAAGTAGGTGTCGCAGAGCAGTTATTGTACTAAACAACGCAAATACCCCAAAAGAAGAGGGAAGGGGAAGATCTTCTGGAAGGCAGGGGATCTCCCAGTACAAGAGCAGTTTCTTTGGTCCAAGCCCAGGCACCTGTAAGGCAGAGCTATACCTCCTCAGTAAGGAAAGCAAAATCCTGAAAGCTCTCCAAGAGCCCACGTGCTTGGTCCTGCCTGACCCCCAGCCTCTCAGTAGCACAGAAACCGGCCGCTCAGTCAGCCTGGCCGTTATAACAAAATACCGCAGGCTGGGTGTGTTTGCCTCTCAATTCTGGGGGCTGGAAGTCCAAGATCAAGGTGCTGGCTGATTCAGGTCCGCGGCGAGAGCCTTCTTCCTGGCTTGTAGATGGCAGCCTTCTCTCTGTGTCAGCTGGTCTCTCTTCCTCTTCTTGTGAGGGTGCTAATCCCATCCGGGAGACCCACACTCATGACCTCATCTGCGCCTACTCACCTCCCAAAGGCCCCACCTCCTCACACCACCACACGGGGCTCAGGGCTTCCACACAGGGACATTGAGTCCATCACATTGTGTCCCAGTGGCTGCCTTGTCACGGGCATCACTCCACCCGCAGGAGAAATGCCACCAAAGGGCAACGTAACATTTGCTGTATGGTCAGCTTGGTTCTCTCTTCACTGAAATACATTGTTCCTTTGTTTTGCGGAATTTTATTTAAAATTTTATAAGTATTTTAAATTTTTATAAGTAAGAAAAACCCATTGCTCTTGCATATTTTCTTATTATAAAACTAATAGAATGGCCTCATTTTATTTCCAGTAGCAGTGTTCACTTTTTAAAAATTTTTAAACATTTGCAATGTTGTGTTAGTTTCAGGTGTACAGCAAAGTGAATCAGTTTTATATATACATATATCCACTCTTTTTTAGATTCTTTTCCCATAGAGGTCATTACAGAGGATTGAGTAGAGTTCCCTGTGCTATACATCAGGTCCTTGTTGTTTGTCTGTTTTATATGTAGTAGTGTATATATGTCAATCCCAATCTCCCAATTTATCCCTCCCCTGCCTCCCCTGGTAACCATAAGTTTGTTTTCTACATCTGTGACTCTATTTCTGTTTTGTAGATAAGTTCGTTTGTACCCCCTTTTTTCAGATTCCTCATGTAAGCGATATCATATGATATTTGTCTTTCTCTGTCTGACTTACTTCACTCAGTATGACAATCTCTAGGTCCATCCATGTTGCTGTGTATGGCATTATTTCATTCCTTTGACATTTAGGTTGCTTCCATGTCCTGGCTATTGTAAATAGTGCTGCAATTAACATTGGAGTGCATGTGTCTTTTCAAATTATGGTTTTCTCCAGATATATGCCCAGGAGTGGGATTGCTGGATCATACGGTAGCTCAATTTTTACTTTTTTAAGGAACCTCCATACTGCTCTCCATAATGGTTGTACCAATTTACATTCCCACCAACAGTGTAGGAGGGTTCCCTTTTCTCCACTCCTTCTCCAGCATTTATTGTTTGTAGGTTTTCTGATGATGCCCATTCTAACTGGTGTGAGGTGATACCTCATTGTAGTTTTGATTTGCATTCTCTAACAATTAGTGATGCTGAGCATCTTTTCAGGTGTTTGTTGGCCATCTGTATGTCTTCTTTGGAGAAATGTCTATTTAGATCTTCCACCCATTTTTTGATTGGGTTGATTGTTTTTTATGATACTGAGCTGCATAAGCTGTTTGTATATTTTGGAGATTAATCCCTTGTCAGTTGCTTCATTTGCAAATATTTTCTCCCCTTCTGAAGGTTGTCTTTTCATTTTGTTTATAGTTTCCTTTGCTGTGCAAAAGCTCTTAAGTTTCATTAGGTCCCATTTGTTTATTTTTGTTTTTATTTTCATTACTCTAGGAGGTGGGTCAAAAAGGATCTTGCTGCAATTTATGTCAAAGAGCGTTCTGCCTATGTTTTCTTCTAAGAGTTCTATAGTATCCGGCCTTACATTTAGGTCTTTAATCCTTTGAGTTTATTTTTGTATATGGTATTAGGGAGTGGTCTGATTTCATTCTTTTACATGTAGCTGTCCAGTTTTCCCAGAACCACTTATTGAAGAGACTGTCTTTTCTCCACTGTATATTCTTGCCTCCTTTGTCATACATTAGGTGACCATAGGTGTGTGTGTTTATCTCTGGACTTTCTCTCCTGTTCCATTGATCTATATTTCTGTTTTTGTGCCAGTACCATACTGTTTTGATTGCTGTAGCTTTGTAGTATAGCCTGAAGTCAGGGAGCCTGATTCCTCTAGCTCTGTTTTTCTTTCTCAAGATTGCTTTGGCTATCTGTGGTCTTTTGTGTTTCCAAATTGTAAAATTTTTTGTTCTAATTCTGTGAAAAATGCCATTGGTAACTTGATAGGGATTGTATTGAATCTGTAGATTGCTTTAGGTAGTATAGTCATTTTGAAAATATTGATTCTTCCAATCCAAGACCATGGTATATCTCTCCATCTGTCTGTGTCATCTTTTGTTTCTTTCATCAGTATCTTCCAGTTTTCTGAGTATACGTCTTTTGCCTACTTAGGTAGGTTTATTCCTAGGTATTTTATTCTTTTTGATGTGATGGTAAATGGGATTGTTTCTTTAATTTCTCTTTCCGATTTTTCATTGTTAGTGTATAAGAATGCAAGAGATTTCTGTGCGTTCATTTTGTATCCTGCAATTTTACCAAATTCATTGATGAGCTCTAGTAGTTTTCTGGTAGCATCTTTAGGGTTTTCTATGTATAGTATCATGTTATCTGCAGACAGTTACAGTTTTACTTCTTTTCCAATTTGTATTGCTTTTATTTCTTTTTCTTCTCTGATTGCCATGGCTAGGACTTCCAAAACTGTTGAATAATAGTGGTGAGAGTGGACACCTTTGTCGTGTTCCTGATCTTAGAGAAAATGCTTTCAGTTTTTCACCATTGAGAATGATGTTTGCTGTGGGTTTGTCATATATGGCCTTTATTATGTTGAGGTAGGTTCCCTCTATGCTCACTTTCTGGAGAGTTTTCATCATATATGGGTGTTGAATTAATGTTCATTTTAAATTTAAATTTTAAATTCTTTGGGAACAAACTCCTATAGTTCTTGAGAGAAAGAAAAGCCTGTAGGAGGATGAGAAATTGACAAATTAGCAACGTGAATCAAATGAAAACTTGGTTTGATTTCACTCATTTGGGAGACTCTTGGTATTCCCACTTCAATCTGATTTGGGACTTCTAGCTTCAGTTCCAAGTTGAACTGGTTCTTTTGTGATTATTTGGCAAAACCTTAACAGAATGAATATCAGGTTCAGCTCAAAGTGCGGCAAGCTGTTTTTGATTTTTCTGGCTTGGAGTTCATGCCTCAGTGTTTTTGTTCTAACCCCGGCTATACACACACGTGGCTGCGTGCAGACACACCTGTACACAAATCTTAAACTAATTAAGGTGTAATTTAGTTAGGGGTGGGGGACCAAAAGGCACTTGGTGAGCCTGCCTTCTGTTCCTGCCGGGTGCACCGACAACCTGGGTGCCTCAGCAGAGAGCACTGCTGCTTTGGGTCCTGCGGACCGACCCCACCCTCCCTCCTGGGCTGGCGGAGGGAAAGGTCTAAGCCATCCTTTGCCCTGATGTCAATGCGACTTTAAGAAGGTGACACATGAACACAGAGGGATCGTCTGGTGGCTCCCTCACATCAGGTGAGCATGATAGCACTTGACAGCAACCAACCCATACCTCAGTGTCTAAATTCACTACAGGGGCCTCCCCCCAGCAACTAGGACATATGGGATCCCCTAGGCTGCACTGTGGGGAAGCCAGGAACATCCTCCGGTCCTGTCTACCTGCCAAGGGGTCACCTACCTCCTGCCCCTGTGGCCCCAACACCTGATGAAAACCTTCCCCTAGTCCTTCTTAGGTAACAAAGTGTGACTCAGTCATTCAGGATGGGACATTTTCAAACCACTCCCTTCCCTGTGCCCCTCTGAGAAACCTCTGGATAAATGAACCTCAATATAAATGTGGTTAAATGAATTATTTTTCAGAGGGAGATTTACATTTTAAATGGTGTGGAAAACTTGAAAGGACAGTTATTTATAGAGCTATTTGGGGAATCAACCAACCAGCAAGGGGGAAATCTAAATTTTCCTGGTGCTCCTGAGACGAATTCTTCTACCAGTGTCTTCCTAAGCCTTCCGGCCAGTGGGGCACCCCAGTTACTGGCTTCAGAACCATCTCAACCATGGTTTGCAAAGGTGGGAGTGCTGGTGCCCCGTTGTCACCCCACTGTCACTTCTACGCCCCATCCTCTGATCACCCCACTCAGTGTCCACTTGGTAAATGCTGTCACACCCTCACCACCACCCTCAATACAAGCATGATCCTGTCCTCGACTCAATCCCTTTGGTAAAAACATTCATTTCCTCAAATTCTCTTCCAGTTCACTAACAGTTAATATACCGTCCCCCAAAATAAAATGAATGTGAAGTCAAGCTAGGTTGATGATGGTGTGTGATAGCCTCTAGGTAACAGTTAGTAAGCATGTGTTGGCGTCTTTTTCTGTCCTTCGAAGAGACAAAAATCAAATGATTTACTTTTGTATTTTTATTTCCACATTCTGATTTAAGCGTTGTGCCATTTCTAGATCTTAACTTCATTTCCTCAGTATGTATTATACTAATAGAATTTTCCAAATTACAAAGAATTATAACTGCAACCCCTGTGACTGATGCCTTTCTTTGCGATTCACGACTCAGTTTACGTCACAAATCCTTTCCCTGCAGGGGTTATGCGAGGAGGCATGTTGGCCTGCTAGCCCTGTGGTACTTTAAGTATACATACAAGAAAAGGAGCAAAGATAGCTGGAAACTGATTATGCTGATATTCTGAGTAAGGACAGTACTTCCAATTTTGTACGTTTAATTAGCCACAGCTCTTCAAGAATTGGTGCAAATGTCACGGGATTTACAATGTCAGCATCTCATCTTCACAAAAATGATATTTGCTGGCATGAAAACAAAAAATTAATGGTCACAGCAGACAGCTTGTAGATTAGACAAAGGTCACTGTGTTTTAATGAACAGTGCTGTTAATTAATGAGAAAACAACCAGAACATGAGCTGTTAGGCTTGTGAATTTGTACCAAAAAAATCAATCTGTGCCTAAAACCTCTTTGAGTAACTCAAAAACAAGATAACTGCAAGAATAGAGTTTAAATCTGAAGTTGTACAGCAAAGTTATACATATCAATGAAATAGCATCATATGAAGATTCTTCCTTAATAGCTAGAAAAGAGAGTTAATGCTGGTTAGTATTCTCAATGGATATTCATAATAGAACAGAGGACTAGCTCTCCCCTGCCTCTTTTTCTTTCTTTCTTTCTTTCTTTCTTTCTTTCTTTTTTATGGCTGCGTTGGGTCTTCATTGCTGCACGCGGGCTTTCTTTTTAGTTGCGGCAAGCGGGGCTACTCTTCGTTGTGGTGCGCGGGCTTCTCATTGCGGTGGCTTCTCTTGTTTCAGAGCACGAGCTCTAGACACATGGGCTTCAGTAGTTGCGGCGTGTGGCTTAGTAGTTGTGGCTCCTGGGCTCTAGAGCACAGGCTCAGTGGTTGTGGCACATGGGCTTAGTTGCTCCGTGGCATGTGGGATCCTCCCAGACCAAGGCTCGAACCCATGTCCTCTGCATTGGCAGGTGGATTCTTAACCACTGTGCCACCAGGGAAGTCCACCTCTTTGGTTTCTTAATTTCTATATGCACCTCCTAAGTCTTTAAGAAGAATAGGAAAGGTACTCTATGTTTTACCAAAGTTCTATGAGGACAAGTGAGGAAACACTACAACTCCTTCAAGACAGATGAGTAAAATTATAAACATTGCCTTTAGTTCTATGGAGAGATGTCAAAGCCAAGCTTCCAGGATCTTCAAAGAAGAAATACAGAACCATAGTTAATAACACCAGCTTTACGTTACAGCTTTCCTCCTAGTAGGTCAAGTACTCTGATTATTATTCACTAATCTCTTTAGCAACCATTTGAATAAATAAAGGGCATTAGAATGGGAGAAAATATTTGTAAACAAAGCAGCTGACAAAGGATTAATCTCCAAAATATACAAGCAGCTCATTCAGCTCAATATCAAAAAAACAAACAACCCAATCCACAAATGGGCAGAAGACCTAAACAGACATTTCTCCAAAGAAGATATACAGATTGCCAACAAACACATGAAAGGATGCTCAACATCACTAATCATTAGAGAAATGCAATTCAAAACTACAGTGAGCTATCACCTCACACCAGTCAGAATGGCCAACATCAAAAAATGTACAAACAATAAATGCTGGAGAGGGTGTGGAGAAAAGGGAACCCTCTTGCACTGTTGGTGGGAATGTAAATTGACACAGCCACTATGGAGAACAGTATGGAGGTTCCTTAAAAAACTAAAAATAGAACTACCATACCACCCAGCAATCCCACTACTAGCCATATACCCTGAGAAAACCATAATTCAAAATGAGTCATGTACCACAATGTTCATTGCAGCTCTATTTACAATAGCCAGAACATGAAAGCAACCTAAGTGTCCATCGACAGATGAATGGATAAAGAAGATGTGGCACATATATACAATGGAATATTAGTCAGCCATAAAAAGAAACGAAATTGAGTTATTTGTAGTGAGGTGGATGCACCTAGAGACTGTCATACTGAGTGAAGTAAGTCAGAGAAAAACAAATACCGTATGCTAACACATATATATGTAATCATAAAAAAAAAAAAAGGTTCTGACAGGACAGGAATGAGGATGCAGACGTAGAGAATGGACTTGAGGACACGGGAAGGGGAAAGGGTAAGCTGGGACAAAGTGAGAGAGTGGCATGGACATGTATACACTACCAAATGTAAGATAGATAGCTAGTGGGAAGCAGGTGCATAGCACAGGGAGATCAGCTCGATGCTTTGTGACCACCTAGAGGGGTGGGATAGGGAGGGTGGGAGGGAGATGCAAGAGGGAGGAGATATGGGGATGTATGTATATGTATAGCTGATTCACTTTGTTATATAGCAGAAACTAACACACCAGTGTAAAGCAATTATACTCCAATAAAGATGTTAAAAAAAAAAAAGCGAGAGAAAATGAGCTGATTGATCCTGAGGTACAGCAGCAAAGGCACCAGAACCTGTGTCTCGGCTGCCCAGCAAAGGTCAGGAGAACTTCTTCCCAAATAGAAGGCATTTCAAATGAGCATAACAGATGTTTGTATTTTTAGCTGATTGGAAAATAAAATAAGGAGACCCATCCAAAGGGTCATTTGGAGCCATGAAACCAAAACACAGTGAGCTCAGATCCAGTATCTGGACGTGAAGAAGAACGTTTCCTCTTTGGAGGTGACCCCACTGGGCTAGGTGATGGGGAATGACTTTTTTTAATTGCATTTTTTCTGAGGTAATTGTAGGCCCACATGTAGTTGTAAGAAATAATATGGAGACATTCTATGTACACTTTACCCAGTTTCCCCAAATGATAACATTTTGTGAAACTATAGTGTAATATCACAACCAGGATAATAACACTGATACAATCCACAGATCTTATTCAGATTTCCCCAGTTTTGCGTGGGGTATTTATATGTGGATATGTATGTGTTTGTATGTTGGTATTTAGTTCTATACAATTTTAACACGTGTGGAGGCTCATATATCTCTGGTCACAGTCAAGACACCAAACAGTTCCATCACCACAAAGATTTCTCAGGTCGTCCTTCAATAACTGCACCCACATGCTCCTTCTCACCCACACACCCCTCCTCCCTCCATCCCCGACTTCCAGCAACCACTAAGCTGTTCTGCATTTCTAAAATTTTTCAGTTTAAAAATATTATGTAGATGGAAAAACATGGTATGTAACCTTTGGGATTGCCTTTTTCCCCTCAGCATAATGCCCCAGAGATTCACCCACGTTGTTGTGTGTGTCAATAGTTTGTTCATTTTTACTGTTGAGTAGTATTCCATGATATGGATGGACCACAGCTTGTTTAACCATTCACATGGTCAGGACATCTGGGCTGTTTCCAGGTTTTGGTCATTATGAATAAATCCATTATGAACATTCGTGTACAGTTGTTTGTATAAACATAAGTTCTCATTTCTCTGGCATGAATGCCCAAGAGTACAATTATTGAGTCATATAGTAACTGCACGTTTAATTTTATAAGGAACTATCAAGCTGTTTTCCAGAGTGGCTACATCATTTTACATTCTCACCAACAATGTACAAGAAATCTGTTTTCTGCACATTCTCTCCAGCATTTTGTGTTGGCACTATTTTTAATTTTAGCCATTCTGAAAGGTATGTGGTGTTATCTTGTGTTTTAATTTGCATTTCCTACATGGCTGATGATGTTGAATATTTTTTCATGTGCTCGTTTCCCATCCATTTTCCTCTTTAGTGAGATGTCTGTTCATGTCTTTTGCTGATTTTCTAGTTGAATTGTTCTTTACTGTTGAGTTTTGAGAGTTTTAATATTTTCTACATACTAGTGCTTTGTCATATCTATGGTTTGAGAATATTTTCTCTCAGTCTATAGTTTGTCCTTATATCCTCTCTACTTTTTTTTTTATTTATTAGTCATCCATTTTATACACATCAGTGTATACATGTCACTCCCAATCGCCCAATTCATCCCACCACCACCACCCACCCCACCGCTTTCCCCCCTTGGTGTCCATACGTTTGTTCTCTACATCTGTGTCTCTATTTCTGCCCTGCAAACTGGTTTATCTGTAGCATTTTCCTAGGTTCCACATACATGCGTTAATATACGATATTTGTTTTTCTCTTTCTCACTTACTTCACTCTGTATGACAGTCTCTAGATCTATCCACAACTCTACAAATGACCCAATTTCATTCCTTTTTATGGCTGAGTAATATTCCATTGTATATATGTACCACATCTTCTTTATCCATTCATCTATCGATGGGCATTTAGGTTGCTTCCATGACCTGGCTATGGTAAATAGTGCTGCAATGAACATTGGGGTGCATGTGTCTTTTTGAATTATGGTTTTCTCTGGGTATATGCCCAGTAGTGGGATTGCTGGGTCATATGGTAACTCTATTTTTAGTTTTTTAAGGAACCTCCATACTGTTCTTCATAGTGGCTGTATCAATTTACATCCCCACCAGCAGTGCAAGAGGGTTCCCTTTTCTCCACACCCTCTCCAGCATTTGTTTGTAGATTTTCTGATGATGCCCATTCTAACTCATGTGAAGTGATACCTCATTGTAGTTTTGATTTGCATTTCTCAAATAATTAGGGATGTTGAGCAGCTTTTTATGAGCTTCTTGGCCATCTGTATGTCTGTTTTAGAGAAATGTCTATTTAGCTCTTCTGCCCATTTTTGCATTGGGTTGTTTGTTTTTTTAATATGAGCTGCATGAGCTGTTTATATATTTTGAAGATTAACCCTTTGTCCATTGATTCCTTTGCAAATATTTTCTCCCATTCTGAGGGGTGTCTTTTCGTCTTGTTTATGGTTTCCTTTGCTGTGCAAAAGCTTTGAAGTTTCATTAGGTCCCATTTGTTTATTTTTGTTTTTATTTCCATTACTCTAGGAGGTGGATCAAAAAAGATCTTGCTGTGATTTATCTCAAAGAGTGTTCTTCCTATGTTTTCCTCTAAGAGTTTTATAGTGTCTGGTCTTACATTTAGGTCTCTAATGCATTTTGAGTTTATTTTTGTGTATGGTGTTAGGGAGTGTTCTAATTTCATTCTTTTACATGTAGCTGTCCAGTTTCCCCAGCACCACTTATTGAAGAGACTGTCTTTTCTCCATTGTATATCCTTGCCTCCTTTGTCATAGATTAGTTGACCTTAGGTACGTGGGTTTATCTCTGGGCTTTTTGTCTTGTTCCATTGATCTATATTTCTGTTTTTGTGCCAGTACCATATTGTCTTGATTACTGTAGCTTTGTAGTATTGTCTGAAGTCAGAGAGTCTGATTCCTCCAGCTCTGCTTTTTTCCTCAAGACTGCTTTGGCTTTTCAGGGTCTTTTGTGTCTCCATACAAATTTTAAGATTTTTTGTTCTAGTCCTGTAAAAAATGCCATTGGTAATTTGGTAGGGATTGCATTGAATCTGTAGATTGCTTTGGGTAGTATAGTCATTTTCACAGTATTGTTTCTTCCAATCCAAGAACATGGTATATCTCTCCATCTGTTGGTATCATCTTTACTTTCTTTCATCAGTGTCTTATAGTTTTGTGCAGACAGGTCTTTTGTCTCCCTAGGTAGGTTTATTCCTAGGTATTTTATTCTTTTTGTTGCAGTGGTAAATGGGAGTGTTTCCTTAATTTCTCTTTCAGATTTTTCATCATTAGTGTATAGGAATACAAGAGATTTCTGTGCATTAATTTTGTACCCTGCAACTTTACCACATTCATTGATTAGCTCTAGTAGTTTCCTGGTGGCATCTTTAGGATTCTCTATGTATAGTATCATGTCACCTGCAAACAGTGACAGTTTTACTTCTTCTTTTCCAATTTGTATTGCTTTTATTTCTTTTTCTTCTCTGATTGCCATGACTAGGACTTCCAAAACTATGTTGACTAATAGTGGCGAGAGTGGACATCCTTGTCTTGTTCCTGATCTTAGAGGAAATGCTTACAGTTTTTCACCATTGAGAATGATGTTTGCTGTGGGTTTATCGTATACAACCTTTATTATGTTGAGGTAGGTTTTTTCCCTGTAATTGATTGCTAATCTCAAAGTGTTGTGGTCAGAAAAGATGCTTGATATGATTTCAATTTTCTTAGATTTACTGAGGCTTGATTTGTGACCCAAGATGTGATCTATCCTGGAGAATGTTCCGTGTACACTTGAGAAGAAAGTGTAATCTGCTGTTTTTGCATGGAATGTCCTATAAATATCTATTAAATCCATCTGGTCTGTTGTGTCATTTAAAGCTTGTGTTTCCTTATTAATTTTCATTTTGGAAGGTCTGTCCATTGGTGTAAGTGAGGTGTTAAAGTTCCCGACTATTACTGTGTTACTGTTGATTTCCTCTTTTATAGCTGTCAGCAGTTGCCTTATGTATTGAGGTGCTCCTATGTTGGGTGCATATATATTTATAATTGTCATATCTTCTTCTTGGATTGATCCCATGATCCTTATGTAGTGTCCTTCATTGTCTCTAGTAACATTCTTTATTTTAAAGTCTATTTTATCTGTTATAAGTATTGCTACTCCAGCTTTCTTTTGATTTCCATTTGCATGGAATATCTTTTTCCATCCCCTCACTTTCAGTCTGTGTGTGTCGCTAGGTCTGAAGTGGGTCTCTTGTAGACAGCATGTATATGGGTCTTGTTTTTGTGTCCATTCAGCAAGCCTGTGTCTTATGGTTGGAGCATTTAATCCATTCACGTTTAAGGTAATTATTGATATGTATGTTCCTATTACCATTTTCTTAATTGTTTTGGGTTTGTTTTTGTAGGCCCTTTTCTTCTCTTGTGTTTCCCACTTAGAGAAGTTCCTTTAGCATTTGTTGTAGAGCTGGTTTGGTGGTGCTGAATTCTCTTAGCTTTTGCTTGTCTGTAAAGCTTTTGATTTCTCCATCAAATCTGAATGAGATCCTTGCCGGGTAGAGTAATTTTGGTTGTAGGTTCTTCTCTTTCATCACTTTAAATATATCATGCCTCTCCCTTCTGGCTTGTAGAGTTTCTGCTGAGAAATCAGCTGGTAACCTTATGGGAGTTCCCTTGTATGTTATTTGTCGTTTTTCCCTTGCTGCTTTCAATAATTTTTCTTTGTCTTTAATTTTTGCCAGTTTGATTACTATGTGTCTTGGCGTGTTTCTCCTTGGGTTTATCCTGTATGGGACTCGCTGTTCTTCCTGGACTTGTGTGGCTATTTCCTTTCCCATGTTAGGAAAGTTTTCAACTATAATCTCTTCAAATATTTTCTCTGGTCCTTTCTCTCTCTCTTCTCCTTCTGGGACCCCTATAATGTGAATGTTGTTGCATTTAATGTTGTCCCAGGTCTCTTAGGCTGTCTTTGTTTCTTTTCATTCTTTTCTCTTTTTTCTGTTCCACAGCAATGAATTCCACCATTCTGTCTTCCAGGCCACTTATCCGTTCTTCTGCCTCAGTTATTCTGCTATTGATTCCTTCTAGTGTAGTTTTCATTTCAGTTACTGTATTGTTCATCTTTGTCTGTTTGCTAATTCTTCTAGGTCTTTGTTAAACATTTCTTACATCTTCTCCATCTTTGCCTCCATTCTTTTTCCAAGGTCCTGGAACATCTTCACTATCATTATTCTGAATTCTTTTTCTGGAAGGCTGACCTATCTACACTTCATTTAGTTGTTTTTCTGGGGTTTTATCCTGTTCCTTCATCTGGTACTTAGCCCTCTGCCTTTTCATCTTCCTTCTATCTTTCTGTGAATGTGGTTTTTGTTCCACAGGCTGCAGGATTGTACTTCTTCTTGCTTCTGCTCTCTGCCATCTGGTGGATGAGGCTATCTAAGAGGCTTGTGCAAGTTTCCTGATGGGAGGGACTGGTGGTGGGTAGAGCTGGCTGTTGCTCTGGTGGGCAGAACTCAGTAAAACTTTAATCTGTTTGACTGCTGATGGGTGGGGCTGAGTTCCCTCCCTGTTGGTTGTTTGGCTTGAGGTGACCCAACACTGCAGCATAACTGGCCTCTTTGTTGGGGCTAATGGTAGATTCTGGGTGGGCTCAAGCCAAGGAGTACTTCCCAGAACTTCTGCTGCCAGTGTCCTTGTCCTCACAGTGAGACAGAGCCACCCCCGCCTCTGCAGGAGACCCTCCAACACTGGCAGGTAGGTCTGGTTCAGTATCCCCTGGGGTCAATGCTCCTTCCCCTGGGTCCTGATGCGCACATTATTCTGTGTGTGCCCTCCATGAGTGGAGTCTCTGTTTCCCACAGTCCTGTCAAAGTCCTGCAATCAAATCCCATCAGCCTTCAAAGTCTGATTCTCTAGGAATTCCTCCTCCCGTTGCCGGACCCCCAGGCTTGGAAGCCTGACGTGGGGCTCAGAACCCTCACTCCAGTGTGTGGACTTCTGTGGTATAAGTGTTTTCCAGTTTGTGAGTCACCCACCCAGCAGTTATGGGATTTGATTTTATTGTGATTGCACCCCTCCTACCATCTCATGGTGGCTTCTCCTTTGTCTTTGGATGTGGGGCATCTTTTTTTGGTGAGTTCCTGTGTCTTCCTTTCAATGATTGTTCAGCAGTTAGTTGTGATTCTGGTGCTCTCACAAGAGGGAGTGGTCCGCTCTACTTTTGATGAAGTCCCATTTATCAATTTTTCCTTTCGTTACTTAGCTTTTAGTGTAAAGTCGAACTCTTTGCTTAGCTCAATTCCTCAAGTTTTTCTCTTATGTTTTTTACTAAAAGTTGTATAGTTTTAATACTTAAGCCCATGATCCATTTTGAATCAATTTTTGTATAAAGTGTGAGATATAGATAGAGGTTCATTTTATTGTATATGGATGTCCAGTTGTCCCAGCACTGATTATTGAAAGGGCTCTTTCTTCTTCCTTTGAATTACTTATGTACCTTTATCAAGTAATCAGTTGAGCATGTTTGTCTGAGTGTATTTCTAGGTTCTGTGTTGTGCTCCATCATTCTCTATGTGTCTGTCCCTCTGCCAAGACCACACAGTCCTGATTATTAGAGCTACATAGTGGGCCTTAATAACAGATAAAGTGATTCCTCCCACTTCATTCTCTTTTTTCTGGATTATTTTTAGCTATTCTAGGGCCTGTGCCTTTCCACATCAGCTTTAAGAGTAAGTTTCTTTATGTCTACAAAAAAAAAGAAAACGCTTGCTAGGAGTTTGATAGGAATTTCATTAAACCTACACATCAATTTGGGAAGAGCTGACATCTGTATTATGTTGAATCTTCCAATTCATGAACATGGTATTTCCATTTACTTAGGTCTCCTCTGCTTTCTTTTACCGACATTTTGTAATTTTCAGCCTGCATACCCTGTACAGATTTGTTAAGTGCATAGCTAAACATTTAATTTCTTTGGAATTATCATAAATAATATTGTGCTTTTAATTTTGGCTGCCACATCCTTACTGTTAGTATGCAGACATCTGATTGGTTTTTGTATATTGATCTTGTATCTTGCAACCTTACTGAGCTCACTGATTAGTTCTAAGAGTCTTTTGGTAGATTCCTTGGGATTTTCTCTGTAGACAACCATGCATCTGCAAATATAGACTATTTTATGTCTGTCTTTCCAGTTGTATGCCTTTTATTTCTTTTACTTGCCTTATTGCAGTGACTATATTATGCAACTATGTTGAATAAGAGTGATGAACTAAGGAACATCTTTCCGTGTTCTTGATTTTTGGAGAAAAGCTTTCAGTCTTTCATCATTAAGTATGACATTAGCTGTAAGCGTTTTGTAGATTCTGTTTATCAAATTGAGATAGTAAACCTCTATTTCTGACTTGCTGAGAGTTTTTATCATGAATGGGAAAATTGGATATCCATATGCAGAAGAATGAAATTGGACCCTTATCTCACACCACATACAAAAATCAACTCAGAATGGATGAAAGACTTAAATGTAAGGCCTGAAACTATAATATTAGTAGAAGAAAACATAGGGAAGGAGCTTCTATTTTTAATTTTTATTGAGTATAGTTGATTTACAACATTGTGTTAGTTTTAAGTGTACAGCAAAGTGAACCTATTATACATATACATATATCCACTCTTTTTAAGGCTCTTTTCCCATATAGGCCATTACAGAGTACTGAGTAGAGTTCCCTGTGCTATACAGTAGGTCCTTATTGGTTATCTTATATATAGTAGTGTGTATATGTCAATCCCAATTCTTTCAATTTATCCCTCCCCACCGCCTTACCCCCAGGTATCCATAAGTTTATTTTCTACATCTGTAACTCTATTTCTGTTTTAAGATAAGTTAATTTGTACCCTTTTTTAGATTCCACATATAAGTGATATCATATGATATTTGTCTTTCTCTGACATAGGGAAGGAGCTTCTTGACATTGGTCTGGGCAATGTTTTTTTGTTTTTGTTTTTTAATTAAGGTGCAGTTGATGTACAATATTATATAAGTTTCTGGTGTACAACATAATGATACACAATTTTGAAGGTTATATTCCATTTATAGTTATTATAAAATATTGGCTCTATTCCCTGTGTTGTACTATATATCCTGGTAGCTTATTTATTTTATACTTAGTAGTTTGTGCCTCTTAATCCCCTACCCCTATCCTGCCCCTCCCCACACCCCTCTCCTCATTGGTAACCACTAGTTTGTTCTCTATATCGGTGAGTCTGTTTATTGTTATATCCACTAGTTAGTTTTATTTTTTAGATTCCACTCATAAGTGATATCATACAGAATTTGTCTTTTGGATTTTTTTATAAGACTCCAAAATCACAAAAAACAAAAACAAAAAGAAATACGTGGGATTGCATCTAACTAAAAATCTTCTGTACATAAAAGGAAAGTATCAACAGAGTGAAGACACAACTTCTGGGATGGGAGAAGACATTTGCACACCAAACATCTGATAAGAAGTTAATATCCAAACATATATGGACCTTCCATAACTCAATAGCAAAAAATAAAATAAAATAACCTGATTTAAAAATGGGCAACAGGTATTATGAAAAGGTGTCCAACATCACTAATCATCAGAAATGTAAATCAAAACCACAGTGAAGATTGGGATTGACATATACACACTACTATATATAAAATAGATAACTAATAAGAACCTACTGTGTAGCACAGGGAACTCTACTCAATACCCTGTAATGACCTATATGGGAAAAGAATCTGAAAAAGAGTGGATATATGTACATGCATAACTGATTCACTTTGCTATACACCTGAAACTAACACAACATTATAAAGCAACTAAAAATTAATTAAGAAAAAAAAAGCACAATGAGATATCACCTCATATGTGTTAGAATGTCTATTATCAAAAAGACAAAAGATAACAAGTGCTGGAGAGGGTGTGGAGAAAAGGGAGCCCTCGTGCACTGTTGGTGGGAATGTAAAGTGATGCAGCCACTATGAAGAACAGTATGGAGGTTCCTCAGGAAATTAAAAATAGAGCTACCAGCAACCCACTTCTGGTCCTATATCCAAAGGAAGTGAGGTCAGGATCTCAAAGAGATATCTGCACCCTCATGTTCATTGCAGCATTATTCACAATAGCCAAGATGTGGAAACAACCTAAGTGTCCATCAATGGACAAACGAATAAAGAAGATGTGAGATAGATAGATAGATAGACAGACAGACAGAGACGGGAGTATTAGTCAGCCTTAAAAAAGAAATCCTGCCATTTGCAATAACATGGATGAATTTGAAGGACATTATGCTAAGTGAAATAAGTCTGACAGAGAAACACAAATACTGCATGTTCTCACTTATATGCAGAATCTAAAAAGTCAAACTCATAAAAACAGAAAGTAGAATGATTGCCAGGGATTGGAAGGTGGGCGGGAAGGAGAGATACTGGACAGAGGGCACCAAGTTTCAATTATGCAGGATGAATAAGTCCTGGAGACCTAACATACAGCCTGGTGACTATAGTTAACAATAGTGTTAGTGTGTCCTGGAAATTTGCTAAGAGATTAAATTTTAAGTGTTCTCACCAAAAAAAAAAAAAAAAAAACAAAAAACCTATGTGAGGTGATGGATATGTTAATTGGCTTGATTATGGTAAACACTTCACAGTGTCTACGTACATCAAAACATCGCATTGTACAGCTCACATATACAGAACTTTTATTTGTCAATTATACCTCAACAAAGTTGGGAAATGAAAAAAGAGAGAGAAAAGGTGATCTTCTCACAATTCCATTCCCCATCAGGTCTGACTGTCAGATTTGGAATCCTTTACCCCCTCTTTCTCAATAGCACTTTGTTCCTTTTAATTGAAATAAGATGGAAATTTCAGGAAACAGGAGACAGAATCTGGTCAAAGTGGTTTTCATGCTTTTGCTCCCAATCAAATCAGCTCAAGTCTTGGGAGTGAGCATCCCCACGTCCTGTAGCTCCGGGCCTGAGAGAAACGCTCCACAGACACCTCCCTGCTGCTCGCTCGGTGACCAGAGAGTTTGAGGTTATCGCTCACTAAGTCTAAAACCAGGCACTCATAAAGAATACTAAGGAATGCTCTAGTAGGAGAGAATTCTGACTCTAGTCTTACTTCTCCGAGGCAGAAACTGTGACCCTGTAGTGAAATCCAATTACAATATCCTCTTGCTTTATTTGGAAATGAAGAATTTTTCCCAACATAATTAAAAAAAAAAAAAATTCAGGAGGCAATATTCCTGAACAAGGGACCCTGAATAAAGAATTTGTAGATGTAATTTATCTGCCTCAGGATACAACATAGAAATGATGCAGTGAGGGCCTACCTTCCTAAAGTAATAGAATGGTCCTTTATTCTAATATTCTTTATTCAATATCTAAAGATTATTGGCCATACATTGGCTGGTAGCAGCTACTCCCATGAAAAAGTAAAATCATTCTACTGTAGTGCCAGTTGCTCAGGCCACATTTGGGATTTTCTTAGCTATCCCTGATAATAGGACCCCACAAGTGGAGTGCCAGACTTCCTAGCTCAAGTAGGAGGTGGCGGCCGGGATAAAAGTGGCCCTGCCATTAAACGTGCACTGGACACACGGCTGCTGGGCACCTGGGGCCTCAGCAGGCTCTGTATGAGGAAAGAGAAGGATTAAACCAAGCCTGGCCTCCCCAGGGTTCACTACCAGCTCTTCCTAACGTGGCGCTTCAGCCATCTTAATGAATGAATAAACTCAACTACCTAGATGTATACTCAAAACTAAAAGCAAAACAAAACAAAACCCTGATATCATGAATGAGTGTGCATTGACCATGGCTTTGGTTATCTGCATAAAGTCATCTGCGGAGATTTAGCCCATGGGTAGTTTTAAGTCACTGTAAGTAAGCAGCCATGATATTGGAGATTTATTTCCCATGATGAGAAATATTTGTGGGTTACTTAGTGCAAAATAACAGAAGGAGAGAATGATGTATCTCTACTAGGCATTTCAAAAGTGCAGTATATCATCACATGCTCTAACTGAAGAAACAGACATTTGCCTGAAACTTGCAACAAAAATGCCATTTTTCTAAATTTGATAACAGTTTTTATCTTGGGACGTGGGAGTACGGGGAGTGGCTTAGGACTTTTACTTTCTACACTCAACACGTCTGTGATGTTTAGAGACTTTAATAAGAACCGTGTATCACTTTTATAGTTAAGCAATTATAACAAAAATCAAGTAATAAATACTGTTCTACATCATAAATGCTGAGTCAACCCTTGTTTAAAAACAAGAGAGAGATTCAAAAAAAAAAAAAACAAGAGAGGGAAATATTTTTAAAGGAAAACAAATCAAATGTGATAAACTCAGTGCTGCCCCTATAGAGGGACAGCAAGGTGACTGTGACAGGTCTGCTCCCGAGGTGCTTTCTTCTGACAGAGTCCGGTGGTTTCTCAGTCTGTGACCCACATTTAATGAGCCTCTTTAGTTGGCCTTTCCCCGGGTTCACTCACAGTTCTTCCTAGATAATCTCAAAGCCCTCCTGCTGGAGCAAGTGTTATTTTCTAGGCAGCTCTCACCAAAGGGCAGCCTAATAATTAACAAGCTTCAGATCCAGAGGCTTCAGGGTCTCATTTCTGGCAAAGGACGTATGTGCCACACACAATAACACTGTCAAAACTTGCTGTCTTCTAAGGAGATTTTGACATCGTAACAAAAGAACTCAGTATCCTCCTAAATATTTACTTCTCCTCTGAGAACAACTCTTAAGGGCTCAGGGATTGTGTCACTCCTTGCAGCAAAATGAGGGTCTGTTTTCTGTAAAACTGTGAAGCTGTGTTTTCAGGGTTCGCTCTTTCATTTCAGATATTTCACATGTTACCAGGTTCTAAGGTCAGTTGCACTATACAGTCAGCTCTCCTTATCTGCAAGTTCCACATCCACAGATGCAACCAACCGTAGATCGAAAATATTTGAAAAAAAAATTCCAGAAAGTTCCAAGAAACAAAACTCAAACTGCATGCCAACAACTATTTACAAAACATTTACATTGTATTAGGTGTTATAAGTAATCTAGAAATGACTTAAAGTATATGGAAGGATGTGTGTAGGTTTTATGTAAACACTACTCCATTTTATATAAGGGACTTGAACATCTGAGGATTTTGGTGTCCATGGGGTCCTGGAACCAATCTCGAGGGACTGTGTATTCCAGACAAGGGAATCTGTAATTCAGCCTGCATATTTAGAATTAAAACGGACTCCTAAACTTGCAAAGCTTTAGAGACTTGAAGAGGAATAGCATCCCATGATAGGAAATAACAATGTGCATGATAGAAAATACAATAGCATTCCATGATAGGAAATACATTTCCGATGTTCTCCGGGTTTAGCTTGATTTGGAGAAAAGGCGATGTTAACTTCAGACTTTAGCAACCAGATATTTTAGATGAAGTGCTTGAATGTCCAGAAATATCCACAGAGCTTCCTGCTGTGGTTTGATCCGTAATACCTCTCTCTGACATACCTCATTTGACATTTTAGGAGTTCGTGATGATCGTCGTCTTTGGTTTGGAGTTCATCATTCGAATCTGGTCTGCAGGCTGCTGTTGCCGGTACAGAGGATGGCAAGGAAGACTGAGATTTGCCCGGAAGCCCTTCTGCGTCATAGGTGAATATCAAAGTCCTGGATACCTAGATTTATGACACCACATCCTTTTCGTCTGTTTCCGGTATTGCAGCATTTAGTTAATGTTAAAAGCTAACATTCATGGATTATTCACCATGGGCCAGCAATCTCGTGTTTTGAAAGTGCTGACTCATTTAATCCTCTTCATAACAGGATGAGGTAGGTATTTTTATTATCCCCATTTTACAGATGAAGAAATTGGGGCACAGAGGGGTGAAGTGAGTTGCTAAAAGTCATGCAGGTAGTTAGTGGTGGAGCTGGGATTTGAGCCAGATGGTCTGGCTCTAAAATACCCACTTGTGTCAGGTTAAGTTATGCTGAAATACATGGTTCTCGAGTGTCGCCCTGAGTTTGGGAGCATTGATTTCACTAAGGACAAAGAAAGACCCCTTTTTGCTCTACAGTGTAAGCAGTACCCCTTTTATGCTCTTGATCTGCTGGAACGTATAAGTGTAGTTGTCCTGGTAAAGCATGTTAATGAGCATGCCTCAAGAATAATTACAAGTATGTTTATGCACGGTAACTGTTAGACCTGATAAAGTGTTTACCCTCTGAAATTTGAGTCCCTACCCTACAGTCCCCGAATAAATATCACATCCCTGCAGCTCCCTGGCTGCCGTCCTTTCAAAGAGATTCCATTCACCTGGGTACCAGCCTGAAATTATAAAACAATTTCAGAGTTAAGATCTGGCACCTCCAAGTAATATACTTAAAAGTGGATCATAAAATTGAAAACCTTAGTCAACTGTATCTCAATTTTCAATTAATCGATTAATTTTTTAAGTAAGTTGTCTGCATCATGGCCCTTTATCCCTAAATATTTCAGTGTGGGTTTTCCAAAATAAGGACATTCTTTTACCTAACCTTCCATAAATTGGACATTAACACAATACCTTAACTAATCTGCTGGTTGTATCGCGGTTTTGCCATTTGACCCAATAATGTCATTTGTAGCATTTTCCCTCCAGGGCGGGACCCAGTCTGGGTCACAACTGTGTCTGGTCATCACGCTTCTTTGGTCTCATTCATCTAGAACCGTTCGTCAGCCTTTCTCTGTCTTTCCCAACACTGACATTTTTGAAGAATTCGGCCTATTTTTAAGAAATAGAATGTTATTCCTTTGGGGAAAGAAAAAGAAAACCCTGTATACAAAAGCTTGTTGTTATTGTTGATGTTGTAGTTGCTGCTGTTATTCAACAGCTACGTTTGGTTTTCTTGCTCTTTTTTCCTTCCCACTTCTTTGGTAGCCATTCAAATCCAAATGCTGAAAGTTCTCAGTGAGGTTTACTTATTTCAACTCTTTCCAATCTGAGAAAGTGGGGTTTTTATTTACAAGCTAGTTTAGACTAAGCTCTTCGTCAGCAGCTGGTTTGCCATTTTGTTTCAGGAGTTGGGAATTGTTGAGCACCTTTAGTTTCCTCCCTAACCCCTGTTCCTTAAGGAGGAAGTGGAGAAACCCCCTCCACGGGGACTGTAAGAGGAACCCTTTGTCCCATCTTTCCTCCCAGTGCGGTGTGAGTGGCGCATGTCCTGGGCACAGGGAAGCGGGAGGGCTCCCCACACGCATGCACGTTTCCAGAGCCACCGTTCCTTCAACCAGACGTTATGGACATGGGGCTGTGCGTGAAGCCCTGCGGTTACCGCAGTGAATCTGGTGCAATTCTAAGTTACATCAACCTTGAAACATCTTGTTTGGCCTTCACTAACGCAGTCTGTTTGTCCGGCTGCCCCTCTTCTGCCAGAGAGGCGTGGAGGAAAGTGGGCGCCAACGCCCGGCCTTGCAGGTCCACCCAGCCCCCAGGCGGGCCCACCCAGCTCTGCGGGGGTCCACCCAGCCCCTGGGGTGCATCAGTGAAGGCACTTGATTTTCCTCTGGAGGTTTTTCCTCTTTTTTAATTCCCTGCTCAAGCTACACCACAAAACACTGTAACTCGATGTGGAATTACGGCACAAGAACTTCCTGTCCTATGAGGGACCCAAACAAAACCATTCACAAGGTAGATGGTTTGGCCAGGGCTCACTCAGCTTCTACAGGATAAGGTTGGTTCACGCATGACTGCAGGAATGTTCCATTCCAGGCTTTAAAACCAATTTAAAATTGGTTTTATTCCAGTTCCAGAGGCAGTGCCAATGTATTTCTGGCTTCTAAGCTAAAAAGCAGATTCTCTCCCAGACACCTGCTGCCCTTTGATAGCTGTTCTCAGCTACGGATACATCAGCACATCTTAGTCCTTTAATCTTTCTCTTCCTGTCTCGGATCCGTTCAGGTCTTGGTGTAACGCATGGCTCTGAAGACAACGTTGTTGTCGTCTGTAACTTAGCCACCTTTGCGCCCGTCAACTGTGACCTTACAGATTTAGTGTGACACGGTTTAGGTGTGGCTGGAGCTTAGTTACCGCTTCAGGCCTTTTCTTCGTTTGGATATTTGACCTCTAGTGAATCTATCGCTTTGGAAGAAAATTTCACGGATAAATATATAATGAATCCCCATTAGAACAAAAACAAGATTTGTACTTACATTTAGGATAACTATGCACTTTTCAGTCTTTTTTTTGAGGTATGTGTAATGGTTTGATTCATGGTCCAGATGAAGCAATGAAACAGTGAAACGTGTTCACACGTGGGTCTTGAGGATGAGGTCAGTAAGATGTAACCTACACAGAGGAACCGAGGTCACCTACCTGCCTGAAGGCGGCAGGCTGTAGCAGGTGGCTGCTGGGGCCCTTTCTAGGCCTGCTTAATAGGCCCATAAAAAAATGATTGATGTCAGGGGTTAAACGATAAAGCAAAATGTAAAGTGAACCCTGGATTTCCCTCGTTTGGCCTAATTTACCGTGGCAAAATGGACAAAGAAGTAGCATCTCCCTCATCTGTCCGTGATAACTGTTGTGAGTTTCAAAATGTAGCTAACCTCTCTCAAGACTCCATGTATCTGTAAGATTTGGTTACTCTGAACATGCCAAATACACATCCAACACTTTTAGAAGGCTTGAGCATTCAAGGAAGGATCCAGAGAAGACTGGTAGCCTGCCTGTGCCTGCAGCGCGGGGGGTGCTTTCTGGAAGCACCCCTGTGTTGCTCTCTCCAGCTGAAACAGACCAAAGCTACTACAGCCGTCACCTAGCGAGCCCTGCAGACCAACTGGTAGTATTTGGACACAAGGTGATAGAGGCCCAGGAGCTGATTCCCAAAGACTGCAGAACTTCCCCTCCTGACCTGCCCAACCCTCCACCCCTGCACTGGAGCCAGAACCAGGGCATTTCCAAATATTGTTGATTTGAGAAATCATAAAATCATTATATTCTTGGGCTTGAAAAACATATTTTAAACAACTGTAACCTAAGGGAAGAAAAAAAAAATCTATTCAATTGTTTTTTAATTAGATGCTCTCTTTCGTTACCATGTTGATTTATCTCTGCTTGATTTGAGGAGTTTGCTTTGAAAACTGGTAAAAGCTTATCTTGAATTACAAAATTCTTCCTTATACCTATGCGTTCAATTTACATCTCTCCCCTAAGACGCTGTTGAAATAACATTTCTACATACATCTGGGGGCCATAATCGCTGCCCTACGACTGGGAGAGTCAAGTACATTTGGGGATATCTAACGAGCTGCCCTCATTCACCTGGACCGGCTGCTTTCTGATTTCTCTACATTCAGACACAACTCATTCCCTCCGTGGCCTCAGTATTGAGAACGTGTGAAACACCCTCGAAGACTGAGTTCACAGTCACTCCTTTTCTAACTTCCGTTAAGGACCTACCTGAAAGTTGCAAACCATACCAAAGGCTGGTGCTTAGATCGCGACAAGGAGCCTGATGTGTCAGGAGGCCAACCGGTTCCCTGTAGCCGCGGCTTTTCTGGATGCCCCAGTGACTCTGTCTACAGACATATGTAACAGGGCCATACTTCTCAGTCCTGCAGTGCATCTCAGGGAAGCAGAAAGCACCAGCCTGTGGTTAATCGTGGATCTGTGTTTGATGCTAAATATCAGTCTGTTTTTAATTGCTATTTTAGCAGTTCTCCTTCAGTGTAATATTTCCACAAGAGGATGAAAGAGGCAAACCTCAGCATGGATATTTCCCCCTGAATAGAGCATATATGCCTTTGACATGCAATAACAGTCACTCCTGAAAATGCCAAGTGTATTTTTTTAATGAGAAGAAAATAACCAGTGTCTTCTTTGGCTAAAACAAAATTGGAGCCTTTATTAAAATCAACCACACAGCCAAGGCCACTCTAATATATCTGTGAGTTCATCCTATTAAAAGGCAGCTTCAGCTGCTAATGTGTTGGAAAGCTGTATCAGAGACTCTCAGACTGCCACTGGTTCTGAACTGAAGACTGAGACACCATTTTTCTACCTCTCCAGGTTCTCCATCTTTGGTTCCAGGAGACATACTCAACTGCGTCATTTTCTACACCTTCTAATCTCCTCTGCCCTTTAGTAGAAGTTATGTTCTCTTGGGTTATTTCCTGTCAGTCGTATACTCTTCTGCTGTTTCTCTTTCCATCTAAGTGTTCAAACTCCGGTGCATGTGGTCACCTCCATGTGATTCACTGGACCATCTGAGGACCATTGAACCCTGTTGGGTTGATTGACCACAGAACATCAAAGCCATTTCAGTCCTTCTAATTAATAAGAGCTGATATTTATTGAGACTTGCTACATGATGGGTACTGCTCTTGAACTCTATAAATACTGTCTTATTTAATCCTACATGAGTTTTATAATATCCTTTTTAGGGATGAGGAAGTAAGCTAAGGCTTAAGAAACTTGTCCAGAGTTAGAAAGATGGTGAATGAAAGAACCAGGATTTCAGTCTAGAAAAATATACCTACCTGATGAGCTCTTTTCACTCACAACACTCCTGACACCTAATATGTGGCGGTTGTTCCCCACACCAACCAATTCTCCAACTTTCCGGACACCAACTGGGTGTTCAACAACTCAGTACAATCCTGACACTAACAACTGGTACTAGCACCGACCCCGCAGGTTCAGGGCTTAGTCCCACAGGACTTTCCCTCCTCGACATCAGATGCCAGCCACAGTGAGGTGCCCAGGCTAACACACTTCTGCCTGGCTGACTACAGTTTGGGGGCTCCAGTAACTCCCCACCTCACTAGAATGACACAGAACTCAAGAAAGTGCTGTACCTTATATTACATTATATTATATTATATTGTATTGTATTGTATTATAGCTATAATCCAAGAACAGCAGCCAAATGGAAGAGGCACACAGGGCAGGTATTTGGGGCAAAGGACTGGGTAACATGCAGTTTCCATGCCCCCACCAGGCACCCCGCCTCCCAGCACCCATATGTTTACCAACCCAGACACTCTCCAGTACCCATGGTTTAGAGATTTTCATGGAGCTTTTACTCCAAAGGCACAAGTGATTAAATCATTGGCTACTGGTGATGGAACTCCATCTCCAGGCTCCTTTCCCTCACCAGAGGTCCAGGGTGGGGCTGGCCCTCTCATCCCGCCTTTGTCTTTCTGGTCACCAGCCCCCATCTTGAAGCTCTCTGGGGAACCCCAGCCACCTCGTTATCGTACAAAAGGCACTTGTCATGCCAGAGATTCCAAGGTTCAGGAGTGTGTGCAAGGAACCCAGAGCAATGGGCAAGTATCTACTTCCCAGAGTCCCACACTACCAACTGTGAGAAGATTGTGCTTAGTGTTCATTAGTATTTTTAAATTAAATTTAGTTAACCTTGTCCATTGTCATCAACTTACATTTATAGTATTCATTATTTGTATACAAATATTATCATTTCTAATCTGAAATCTTTGAATGAGAAGCCAGACTTCACAAAATGACATTAATTGCAGTATCAGCCTTAAATATTAGCCTTATTATTTCAACTAGATCAGGTTACCTGTGCTGCTCTCCAACCTAAAGAAGAAATTAAACCCTAAAGTAGACTTACTTGCCTCATATAGGACTGCATACCCTTTTGATCAATGTTATCATGAGGTCCCTGGGTATTTCCTAATTGGAGGCATCTCCGGATAAGTGATATCACTCCCAGAAATGCCTTCGCATGTTTGTTCATGTTAGTAGACCCTTGGAGACCTGTTTAGGTCACTGTTGACCTGGTGCACAAATTTGAACTTATAATATCGTTTGATCAGCTGGTAAGACTTGACCATATAGAGAATACGCTTAGAGGAAATGGATAGCTAAAGATTATTTCCCACTCCTTCTATAAACTTCAGTGGCGTACTACGATATATTGTACTAATATTCTGTACTTTCAAATGTTATGTAAGAAAATTCATTCACAGACAGAGCACTTATTATGTACCAAACACGACCCAAAGATGGATAAAACATGATCCCTGCCTGTAAGAGTACAGTCTCCCATGCCCGTGGAGAAGGAGGGACACTAATTATGTTGATTCAGAGCAAAGGTGATGGAGGTAGAAGCAGTCTGGGCAGAAAGGTGTAGAACATCATGACCGACTGAGCAGAGGAGTGAAAGATCCCCTGCATTCTGAGCTCAGTCACCCAGAAAATGTCTACACAGTGTCCACCATGTCCAAGCACGGTTGTAGATGCCAGGGATGCTGTGTGGCCCTAAATGGGCAGTGTCCTCCTTCCTGTCAAGCTAATATTCCAGTGGACAGAGAAAAATAATATGCAAACATATTTTTTAGAAACAAGATAATGTCAACTAGAGATAGCGTTATGAAGGATATAAACAGATTGGGGGCTTCTTTAGATCGGGTGGCCCAAGGGGGTCTTTCTAAGGAGTGGGACACTCAAGTCAACCTGAGTATTAGAGAAGCCACAATGAGAAGATGTGGGCACAGATCTCTCCAGGCCAGGGAGCAGGCATTGCAAAGGTTCTTGAGACCTAGTGAGCTTGGCTGGTACCAGGAAGAGACACATGGCCATTGCGGCTGGAGCTCAGTGAGAAGTGGGAGGTGATGGACGGACAGCCACCCCTGGGGGCAGTGGGGGCCGTGGGGGCCGCGTGAGGGCGTATAGTTGCCTGAGACAAGGCAGCGTCTAGGATGGGCCACCAGGCAAAGGTCCAATAGATTGCTGGTGGGCATAATGCTAAATATTTGGGTTAAAAAAATTTTTGATCAGGCAACAAAAAGTATGGCTACATAAGGCTCTGGGTCTCTTGGTCATCTGTCTATACCTGTCTGAACTTCATATTGGAATATACAAATCATTACCCATCCAGAAAAATATAAACCTGTCCCTCGGACTTTTCCACTCATCTATATAGCTATCCTTAGAAACATGAAATGTCCAAACTGAAAAGAAACGTGTTATTTCCCGTGCGCAGCAGGAATTAAGAGAAGGTGATGAGAGCTCTCCCATTCCCCTTGGAAACTATCACCAGGAAGCAATTCCCAAGGGCCTCTTAGCAAAGGACTCTGCGGCATATACTTAGTTATGGCTGCGACACAGATTTGTTTCATTAAAGGTTATTTACTTCCTTTGAGAAATTGTCCCTTTCTGCTTTGAGATGTTCTCTGAAGACTCGCGATCAGTAGGAAGCATTAAGCTGTCTCTCTGGGGTCATTTTTCCGAGTGGTGCTTGGAATTTGCCAGTAGGAGCCCCCATAGCCTCAGTGGAAGTCGAGCAGTTCAGCACCTGTACGCGCTGTGGAGATATTCCCGGCACCATTTTGCAGGGTTTGTGTCTTATTTTTAATAAATACCACAGAGCGCTCCATGCACAGCTGTGTGCAGCATTTGAGAGCTGGATAATGTGCTGTGCAGTGGGAGTCTTTTAAAATTAGATCTTAAAGCTTCTTTCATTCCTGCTAAGAATCTCAACAACAGTATAAATGCATCTTTAATTCATCAAAGAATACCTTTCTGTAACGGAATTTGGAGCTCAGTTAGAACATAGAGCTCGTAAAGCAGCACCATGTCCCTCTGAGACGTTGCTTCTCTCACTCTGTAGACAGAAAAATTGAGGCCTGGCACAGGGCGGGTGCTCCGTGCTCAGCCCTCAAGTCAGCAGTGGGGCTGGAGCAGAAAGCCAGCCTCCTGTGGCTCACGGCTCTAAAGCACTACCTCTTGAGAGTCAAATTTAATTACTGTATAGTCCATTTAATCTCCACACGCAAGAATAACGAGGGAGCAGGAAAAAGGAATTTATTAACAGGTTGGTGGGAGACCATGTGACATAGATTAGCAACTTTCTTGTCAGCGTGTTCTAGGTGGTGTCCGTTGCCGTGAGAGATTATCCTGATTCCACGGGCCGCAACTGGCAAAGGACTGCTTGATTTTTCTCACTTTGAAATATAAGTTAATGTTCCACTGGAAAATGCTGCAGAACCACCATTTTTTTCAGAAATAAAACTTCCTGATTTTTAAAAACAATAATAATAATAAGAGAAAAAAGAGTGCGTAGTTCCCCTCTGCACTCCTTCTGGGTAAAAAGAAAGAACCACATTGAATTAAATGCTCAACTCACAGCCTTCCTTGAAACAAGAGATGAGTGAGCCTTTGCTTCATTTTTGAATTTTGATTACTTTTCCACTAATCCACAGTGGCTGTGGACTTGCTGGACCATCTATGGCTTCTTTACTGCAGACGTATTAGAAAATGGACAACAGTTTAGGGCTGTATTTAGATAAGAAATCTTCCTTTGATGCTGAATATAACAGGAGGTTAGGATTTGGGCACTTGGTGTTACATGAACAGGAATAAAATTTCATGATTTAAAGTATAAATCATATTTACAAACTATCTCATATAACCCCCATAGCAATCTTACTGAAACTGAAAAAGATGAGGATTCCCATTTTATATATTGAAAAACTGAGACTTAGATTAAGGGCCTTATCGAGGGTCACAGTGCATAAGCGAAAGAGTCAACAAAAAAAGAGAGATGTGCTCGCGTCAAGTCCCAACATCTTTCTATGACACCGTGTTATCACCCTGCATCACTCACATACGGCACCGCAGGAGCAAATCAGTAAACCATGTGACAGTCTGAGTCCCATCCCCAGATCTCCCCCGCCCCACAAGAGACACTGGCTAATGTGAAGTCTGAGACAAAATAGATTTTCGTTCCTTTTCCCAACAGTCATCTTCTTAAGATCTGGCCCTTTGTTACAACTTTTTATTTTGAAGTAACTTTAGACTTACTTAAAAGTTGCAAAAAGAATAGAGACGCACATTCACAGAAAGACAGACAAGATGAAAAGGCAGAGGGCTGTGTACCAGATGAAGAAACAAGATAAAACCCCAGAAAAACAACTAAATGAAGTGGAGATAGGCAACCTTCCAGAAAAAGAATTCAGAATAATGAGAATGAAGATGATCCAGGACCTCAGAAAAAGAATGGAAGCAAAGGTCGAGAAGATGCAAGAAATGTTTAACAAAGACATAGAAGAATTAAAGAACAAACAGAGATGAAAAATACAATAAATGAAATGAAAACTACACTAGAAGGTATCAATAGCAGAATAACTGAGGCAGAAGAACGGATAAGTGACCTGGAAGACAGAATGGTGGAATTCACTGCTGTGGAACAGAATAAAGAAAAAAGAATGAAAAGAAATGAAGAGAGCCTAAGAGACCTCTGGGACAACATTAAACACTACAACATTTGCATCATAGGGGTCCCAGAGGAGAAGAGAGAGAGAAAGGACAAGAGAAAATATTTGAAGAGATGATAGTCGAAAACTTCCCTAACATGGGAAAGGAAATAGCCACCCAAGTCCAGGAAGCACAGTGAGTCCCATACAGGATAAACCCAAGGAGAAACACACCAAGACACATAGTAATCAAATTGGCAAAAATTAAAGACAAAGAAAAATTATTGAAAGCAGCGAGGGAAAAACGACAAATAACATACAAGGGAACTCCCATAAGGTTAAGAGCCGATTTCTCAACAGCAACTCTACAAGCCAGAAAGGAGTGGCATGATATACTTAAAGTGATGAAAGGGAAGAACCTACAACCAAGATTACTCTACCCGGCAAGGATCTCATTCAGGTTCGATGGAGAAATCAAAAGGTTTAAAAACAAGCAAAAGCTAAGAGAATTCAGCACCACCAGACCAGCTCAACAACAAATGCTAAAGGAACTTCTCTAAGTGGGAAACACAAGAGAAGAAAAGGACCTACAAAAACAAACCCAAAACAGTTAAGAAAATGGTCATAGGAACATACATATTGATAATTACCTTAAACGTGAATGGATTAAATGCTCCAACCAAAAGTCACAGGCTTGCAGGATGGATACAAAAATAAGACCCATATATATGCTGTATACAAGAGACCCACTTCAGACCTAGGGACACACACAGACTGAAAGTGAGAGGATGGAAAAAGATATTCCGTGCAAATGAAAATCAAAAGAAAGCTGGAGTACCAATACTCATATCAGATAAAATAGACTTTAAAATAAAGACTGTTACAAGAGACAAGGAAGGACACTACATAATGATCAAGGGATCAATCCAAGAAGAAGATATGACAATTATAAATATATATGCACCCAACATAGGAGCACCTCAGTACATAAGGCAACTGCTGACAGCTATAAAAGAGGAAATCGACAGTAACACAATAATAGTGGGGGAGTTTAACACCTCACTTATACCAATGGACAGATCATCCAAAATGAAAATAAATAAGGAAACAGAAGCTTTAAATGACACAATAGGCCAGATAGATTTAATTGATATTTATAGGACTTTTCATCCAAAAACAGCAGATTACACTTTCTTAAGTGTGCACAGAACATTCTCCAGGATAGATCACATCTTAGGTCACAAATAAAGCCTCAGTAAATTTAAGAAAATTGAAATCATATCAAGCATCTTTTCTGACCACAACGCTATGAGATTAGAAATGAATTACAAGGGAAAAAAACGTAAAAAACACAAATACATGGAGGCTAAACAATATGTTAGTAAATAACCAAGAGATCACTGAAGAAATCAAAGAGAAAATCAAAAAATACCTAGAGACAAATGACAATGAAAACAGGACAATCCAAAACCTATGGGATGCAGCAAAAGCAGTTCTAAGAGGGAAGTTTATACAAGCCTACCTCAAGAAACAAGAAAAATCTCAAATAAACAATCTAACCTTACACCTAAAGGAACTAGAGAAAGAAGAACAAACAAAACCCAAAGTTAGCAGAAGGAAAGAAATCATAAAGATCAGAGCAGAAATAAATGAAATAGAAACAAAGAAAACAATAGCAAAGGTCAACAAAACTATAAGCTGCTTCTTTGAGAAGATAAACAAAATTGATAAACCTTTAGCCAGACTCATCAAGAAAAAGAGGGAGAGGACTCAAATCAATAAAATTAGACATGAAAAAGGAGAAGTTACAACAGACACTGCAGAAATACAAAGCATCCTAAGAGACTACTGTAAGCAACTCTATGCCAATAAAATGGACAACCTGGAAGAAATGGACAAATTCTTAGAAAGGTATAACCTTCCAAGACTGAACCAGGAAGAAATAGAAAATATGAACAGACCAATCACAAGTAATGAAATTGACACTGTGATTAAAAATCTTCCAACAAACAAAAGTCCAGGACCAGATGGCTTCACAGGTGAATTCTATCAAACATTTAGAGAAGAGCTAACACCCATCCTTCTCAAACTCTTCCAAAAAATTGCAGAGGAAGGAACACTCCCAAACTCATTCTATGAGGCCACCATCACCCTGATACCCAAACCAGACAAAGACACTACAAAAAAAGAAAATTACGGACCAATATCACTAATGAATACAGATGCAAAAATCCTCAACAAGATACTAGCAAACAGAATCCAACAACACATTAAAAGGATCATACACCATGATCAAGTGGGATTTATCCCAGGGATCAAGGATTCTTCAACTTACGCAAATCAATCAATGTGATACACCATATTAACAAAATGAAGGAGAATAATCATATGGTCATCTCAACAGATGCAGAAAAAGCATTTGACAAAATCCAACACCCATTTATGAGAAAAACTCTCCAGAAAGTGGGCATAGAGGGAACCTACCTCAACATAATAAAGGCCATATATGACAAACCCACAGCAAACATCATTCTCAATGGTGAAAAACAGAAAGCATTTCCTCTAAGATAAGGAATAAGACAAGGATGTCCACTCTCACCACTATTGTTCAACATAGTTTTGGAAGTCCTAGCCATGCAATCAGAGAAGAAAAAGAAATAAAAGCAATACAAATTGGAAAAGAAGAAGTAAAACTCACTGTTTGCAGATGACATGATACTATACATAGAGAATCCTAAAGATGCCACCAGAAAACTACTAGAGCTAATCAATGAATTTGGTAAAGTGGCAGGATACAAAATTAATGCACAGAAATCTCTTGCATTCCTATACACTAATGATGAAAAATCTAAAAGAGAAATTAAGGAAACACTCCCATTTACCATTGCAACAAAAAGAATAAAATACCTAGGAATAAACCTACCTAGGGAGACAAAAGATCTGTCTACAGAAAACCATAGGACACTGATGAAAGAAATTAAAGATGATACCAGCAGATGGAGAGATACTATGTTCTTGGATCGGAAGAATCAATATTGTGAAAATGACTATACTACCCAAAGCAATCTACAGATTCAATGGAATCCCTATCAAATTACCAATGGCATTTTTTACAGAACTAGAACAAAAAATCTTAAAATTTGTATGGAGACACAAAAGACCCCGAATAGCCAAAACAGTCTTGAGGGAAAAAAACGGAGCTGGAGGAATCAGACTCCCTGACTTCACACTATACTACAAGCTACAGTAATCAAGACAATATGGTACTGGCACAAAAACAGAAACATAGATCAATGGAACAACATAGAAAGCCCAGAGATTAACCCACGCACCTATGGTCAACTAATCTATGACAAAGGAGGCAAGGATATACAATGGAGAAAAGACAGTCTCTTCAATAAGTGGTGCTGGGAAAACTGGACAGCTACATGTAAAAGAATGAACCTGAACACTCCCTAACACCGTACACAAAAATAAGCTCAAAATGGATTAGAGACCTAAAGGTAAGACCAGACACTATAAAACTCTTAGAGGAAAACATAGGAAGAACACTCTTTGACGTAAATCACAGCAAGATCTTTTTTGATCCACCTCCTAGAGTAATGGAAATAAAAACAAAAATAAACAAATGGGACCTAATGAAACCTCAAAGCTTTTGCACAGCAAAGGAAACCATAAAGAAGACGAAAAGACAACCCTCAGAATGGGAGAAAATATTTGCAAACCAATCAATGGACAAAGGATTAATCTCCAAAATATATAAACAGCTCATGCAGCTCAATTTTAAAAAAACAAACAACCCAATCAAAAAATGGGCAGAAGACCTAAATAGACATTTCTCCAAAGAAGACATACAGATGGCCAAGAAGCACATGAAAAGCTGCTCAACATCACTAATTATTAGAGAAATGCGTATCAAAACTACAATGAGGTATCACCTCACACCAGTTAGAATGGGCATCATCAGAAAATCTACAAACAACAAATGCTGGAGAGGGTGTGGAGAAAAGGGAACCCTCTTGCACTGCTGGTGGGAATGTAAGTTGATACAGCCACTATGGGGAACAGTATGGCGGTTCCTTAAAAAACTAAAAATAGAATTACCATATGACCCAGCAATCCCACTACTGGTCATATACCCAGAGAAAACCATAATTCAAAAAGACACATGCACCCCAATGTTCATTGCAGCACTGTTTACAATAGCCAGGTCATGGAAGCAACCTAAATGCCCATCGACAGACGAATGGATAAAGAAGATGTGGTACATATATACAATGGAATATTACTCAGCCATAAAAAGGAACGAAATTGGGTCATTTGTTGAGACGTGGATGGATCTAGAGACTGTCATACAGAGTGAAGTAAGTCAGAGAAAAACGAATATCGTATATTAACGCATGTATGTGGAACCTAGAAAAATGGTACAGATGAACCAGTTTGCAGGGCACAAGTTGATACACAGATGTAGAGAACAAACGTATGGACACCAAGGGGGGAAAGCCGCGGTGGTTGGGGGGGGGGCGTGTGATGAATTGGGTGATTGGAATTGACATGTATACACTGATGTGTATAAAATGGATGACTAATAAGAACCTTCTGTATAAAAAAATAAATAAAATTAAATTTTAAAAAAAATGAATAGAGAGGGTTGCCTTGTACCGAAGTATCCTTCACCCAATGATAACATCTCACGTGAGTTTGGTGCAGTTATCAAAACCAGGAAGTTGATTGCCTGTGTTACTAACTAAATTGCAAGCGTTATTCAGATTTCACCAATTTTTGCTTGCACTCAATGAAATTTTATCCCATGGCTAATTTAACCATCACCACCATCAGGATACAGAACCTTCCCACCCCCCTAAAGAAACTTGGGGTGCTATCCCTTTAGAGTCACTCCCAGCCCCAGTTCTAACACCTGGGAATCATTAATATGTTCTCCATCACTGTAATTTTGTCATTTTTAGAATGTTACGTAAATGCAATCATATAGTCATAAATTCAATCTTTTGAAATTGTCTGGTTTTTTTCACTCAGCATAATGCTCTTGAGATCCAGCCAAGTCATTGCATGTAAAAGTAGTTCAGTCCTTTTTATTTCTGACTAGTATTCCACGATATGGATTATACAGTTTGTTTATCCATTTACCTGTTAAAGATCATTTGGGTAGTTTCTATTATAAATCAAGCTGCTATGAACATTTATGTAGAGGTTTTGTATGAACCTAAGTTTTTATTTCTTTAGGGTAAATACCCAGAATTGGGGTTACTGGGTCATATGACGTTTGTTTAACTTTATTGGAAGCTGCCAAACTGTTCCCAGAGTTTGACTGTTCCTTTTAAAATATAGACATGCCTAAAATATTTCATGGCAGTAAATTACATCCATGTTGACTTCAGTGACATTTATTACTTTCATAGAAAATGTGTGTTTCTGCTTCTCTGTTTTTCTATGAAAATTATTTTAATAAGCAGAAGTTTCTGAAATTCATATTAACTACTTGGGTCAAGAAACAAATGAAAATATAGCCCATTAAGGAGCAGTTCTTCATGCTCTGGTAAATGAATGTAAATTTGATGTTTACATAGATGAAGTGTTGAGAGACTAATTAATGTAAAAAGCCAATACCACAACTGCCTGAAGGACCATTACTTAAATCTAACTTTACTTTGTAGGGAGTCCTTATTCAAGCAAACTTTACTGAGACCAATACTAATTATACCTGCCTGCTAAAGGATACATATAGTCACATCAGAGCCTCAAAGGTCAACTCCCATAGAATACAATGTTTAAAATTGTCACCGAGCCCCAATGGTGCTTTATAGCAAGTTGGACCCAATAATCATAGTCCTGATGTGCTCTAAAAAGAGGTCATTTGTTCTCCCTAATCCCCCACCTTTCAAAAATCACCCCTCTTCTTTTTTTTTAACCATTTTTATTGAAGTATATTTAATTTACAATGTTGTGTTTCAGGTGTACAGCAAAGTGATTCAATTTATATATATTCAATTTACATATATATATATAGTTTTTCAGATTCTTTTCCATTATAGGTTATTATGAGATATTGAATATAGTTCCCTATGCTATACAAGTAGGTCCTTGTTGTTTATTTTATATATAGTGGTGTGTATATGTTAATCCCAAATTCCTAATTTATCCCTCCCCCCTTTCCCCTTTGGTAACCATAAGTTTGTTTTCTATGACTGAGTCTATTTCTGTTTTATAAATAAGGCTATTTCTGTTTTATATCATTTTTTCAGATTCCACATATAAGTAGTATCATATGATTTTTGTCTTTCTCTGTCTGACTTACTTCACTTCGTATGATAATCTCTAGGTCCATCCATGTCGCTGCAAATGGCATTATTTCATTCTTTTTTATGGCTGAGTAATATTCCACTGTATATATGTCCCACATCTTCTTTATCCATTCATCTGTCGATAGACACTTAGGTTGCTTCCATGTCTTGGCTATTGTAAACAGTGCTGCAATGAACACTGGGGTACATGTATCTTTTTGAATTAGAGTTTTCTCCAGATATTTGCCCAGGAGTGAGATTTCAGGATCTTATGGTAGCTCTAAAAATCCCCCTATTCTTAAAATCTTCAAAACCCCCCTCAATATCTTCCAGTGAATCTTCCATCATAATCAACAAGAAAAGTCATTTTCTCAAAAGTTAGTAACAACCCCACAAGTTCATGAATTTCAGCTCCATCGTCACTCTGGTTTTAAGCAGTGTTAGAACAACTAATTACTCATTTGGGAGAAGATCAGGTTGGATCCATATCTATCTTACCATACTCCAGGATAAACTACAAATAAAGATTTAAATTAAATAAAACCCATAAATACTGGATGGCAGAAATGAGTAAATTCTCTTGTAACCTTGGAACCAGGAAGGCCTTTTTAACTATAACGAAAAATACAGAAACCATAGAAGAAAATATTGATAAATTTAGGCTACATAAGATTTTTTAGGTATATGATTAGGTTGTATAAAGTCAGAGAATACCACATGATAAAACAAAACAACAAGCAAAAAGACACACGTAGGAAAATATTTACAACATCTCTCAGAGACAAAAAGTTAACCATCTAAACTATAAGGAGCTCTAGAAATCTAGAAGAAAAACCCAACAATCCAGTGGAAAATAAAAGATAGGAAATGAACATGAACAGACAGTTCACAGCAAAAGAAATACACATGCGTCTCTTAAACACACTCAATCTCACTCATAAGAAAGATACACAAAAGGCAGCATTTTCTCAGCCGTCAGGATGGGCAAATTCCGAAGTCTGATCGCTTAACTTTTTAGTGAGACTGTGAGGAAACAGGAGTGCAAAGTGGTGTCACCCTTATGGAAAAGTGTCACTACTACCAAAATTACACAGCATTTACTCTCCTTCCTGATAGTTGCATCAATTTGTAGTAAGCAGTAAGTACAGCTGAATAAATTGTGAACACAATGAAGAAGACCTTTTGGTTAGATACAGAAGGATCCAAGATGTATTAAATAAGAAGAAAAAGGATGCTCTAATACTACATATAGAGGGTGCTACTTTTTGTGTAAGAAAAGAGAAAAATAAGAGTATATATTCACATTGCTTTTATTTGTAAAAAAAAAAAAAAATTGGAAGAATTTTTTTAAGAATAAAATGTTCACGTAAAGACAATAAGTAGGAACGAAGTGAACAATCCTAGCATCAACAAATACAATCAGAAAAGAGTTATCAACTCAGTAAGACCTCTTGGTATGTTTCTGATTGTTTTTTCTTAAATTATCTCCCTCAATACTAAATTCCTTGAATTTAAGAGTCCATGTGTCTTAAATAAGAATAAGTTTTATTTTAAAAGAGGAGGAGTGGGGCAAGGAACCACCCAAGGTACTTTCTGAGTCTAGAGCTCTTTAGATGTGGTCATTTCAGAAATGGTTGTGTTATGGTCCCTAAAGTATGTGCAGAGGGGTTTTGTAGCTTTGTTTTTGACCGGCTGTTCACTATGGCTTAACCCACGTTTCTCCCAGAGGGGCTTCCTTGGCCCTTAACCAGGTTACCTGGGCCTGCCCTGCTCCTCGACCCTGCCATCTGAACAGGCATCACCCTGGTCGTGGTCACTCTCTTCGGTCCATCTTGCCAGCCGTCCTTTCACCTCTGCGTGGGCATCTGTCTCGTCCACCTATCCATGCCCTTTACTCTTAAAAGCCCAGGTCCTAGCAGTTTCTGGCCACAATAAATGTGTATTGAGTGAATAAAAAATTCAAAATGATGGCAAGCTAGTAGGCATTCACCTGCAGAACCTCACCCCTGCATTGCACCCTCTACATACACAAGGTAAACACAATATGAGGAAATGAAGAAAAATGTGGCAGTTATCCAAGCAATGCAAGATAAAAAGTAACACCTTTACCTCAGTTATCAGGAGTTTTCAGAAGAATAATTTTTGCCTGAATTTGTTTAATCTAATTGCTTCAGTTCCCTACTTTAATTTGGTCATGTGAATGTGATGATCTTGTTAAATAAAGTATCAGTACTTACTTGCATGCTGGTAATTGCAGGCTCCTTTACAGGACGCTCTTCTGCTACTTTTTTCTCAACTTTTTTACTTCTGCCTTTTGCAAAATGTTTTAAATATTTGATTTTAGCTCCTACCACAGACTCCAAATCTGTATTTGGAATGTGGAGATCAAAGTAGTGTAGCTAATCCTCAGGACGTTTGCCGTCATGTGACTTCAGAATCCATCTCTTATCAAGTTTCTGTGGTTCTCTGGAATATTTGCTGATCATAACATTAAAACTGAAACTGTTTTGAATTACGCTTTCTTGCTGCCTCTCCACACTTGGTTTGTGGGGACATACCCTGCCCCGATGGGGCTGCCCTGAGGGGCGGTCTCCAGCTCTTTGCAAAGCGTCACCACGTTGTATCACCACATGCTTCCAATAAACCTTGTTTTTCGTTCTCCTCTAAACAGAGCGTGTCGTATTCAAAAATCTTGTGACTGTAGGAAGGGGATTGATGATGAAAAGAAAGTGAGCCCAGAGTAAGATCTGTCATCATGGCTTTAGGATTTGTCATGAGACATCCCACAGTCTGAGCTGCAGGCTCAGGTTGGTTCCCGTGAGTTCTAATGCTGTCTCTGGAAGTAACTTATTCTATCATCTTGCACAAGCCTCTCTGGGACTCTATTTCTTTCCTTTTAAGCACAGATAAGGACAGCAATATACTTTGTAGAGTTCGACAACAGCAACACATAAAAGCAAAATTGAAATTAGAAAGCTCTAAAAACTGCCCTTTATCTAGTGCCAATGAGGACGAATTTTGCCACGGATATGATTATTAAAGGTGGAACTTAGGTGTGTAATTAATCGTGATCTGTTTGATTAATAATCCCCCTAAAAATATAGATAGAAGGATATAATAGATCTGCACATGGCAACAAGTAGGAATTTCAAAACTATAATGAGCATCAGGTATTAATTTGTGGCTTGTATTTACTCAAATTCACTCTTTTAAAGCACTATCTTTTCATTCTTCACAGAAGAAAAAGTCCATTTTCACACCCCAGGGTTTATCCCTAAGGATTATCCAGAAGCCTAAACTGTATCTGTTTCTTGTTTCTAAAAATAAGAAATTATGCCTTGAAAAAGACTGAGAACCAGGTGTACCAGGTAATTCTCAAAATCCCCAAATGACACTCAGAGTCAATTCCCACCCACAGGTGTCCTTTGGTTACTGACATTTTAGCTGAAAAGGCGTCTCCACCTGCAAAATGCAAATAGCACAGTCTATTCAAAGGACTTCTGAAGATATCCTTTCAAAAGCTTTTAGTAGTAGGCGATGATTAATCAAAACCTGCATGTCATCTGAAAATAAGTATCAAGTTTCTCAAAGAGAAAGTACCTATCCGAACACTAGTAAACACAACTGCCCGCCAAGATTCAAAGAATCAGTGTCAAGTAACTGCTTGGGGTAAGTACCAAAAAGTAGTATTGAAAGCTAGATATTTTGTTTTTACTCTGTAAAATTATACCTGTAATGACATCACTGTTTCACTCTTGGTGAATAAGCACTCAGGTCAGCGCACTGAACAAGACATCTAAGCATTGGATTTCATCGTAGGATGTTAGGGGATTTCCAGTGGAAGTTGTGAGCATTCGCTGGTGGGAATCCAAATCTTTTTTTAGCCGTGTAGTCAAATACTGGTGTGGGGCTCTGCTGAGTTGAAAGTGACTGCAGGTTTGCCGTTTGGTGTGTATGAAAATAGGCGCTAGGTGAAAATTTTAAACATCTTCCTCAGATGTGTGCAAAACTGCTGCTTCTCAAAGCCATTCTTGTACTTTCTATATAAGGAAACATAGTATAAAGCCAACTTGTCATGGCCCTAAAACATGTTCTGAATCATCCAGAAATGCCCCTGGCTTTCCATCCTTTTGATTTATCGAGGACTGATGGGGTTACACCTAGGTAATTCACTCAGGGTACCAGGGTGTGCCTTAAATAGGATGTGTTTGCCTCCCACTCGTTCACCGCGACTCTCAGAGGACAAATGCCTCCTCGCTGTTTCATAAGGAAAGAAACAGCTTCCTCACATCCTGCAGCCTGTGCCGCATCTGAAGTTAAACGTCTTTTGCTTCACACCCTGAAGCAAAAGTTTCACTGTGTTACTGATGCTGGAGATTAGTCCTGTGGCACCACATGCGCATGCGCGCGCACACACGCACCACATACGTGCACACCGCTTAACACGCACACGCGCACACCACACGCGCACACACACCGCACACGCGCAGACGTGCACACCGCACAGGTGCACACCGCACACCAGACACGCGCACACACCACACGCGCACGCGTGCACACCACACACGCGCACACCGCACACACACGCGCACACCACACGCGCATACACCACACACGCACACACGCACACCTGCTGCCTGACTCTGCAACCCTGACCTCTCCCCGAACTTCAGCCTTGCCCACTGTCTCCCAGATGTCGAGAGGGCGTCTCAAACTTGATACGGCCAAAACCGAACTGCTGCTTTTACCCCTCAAACAGCCCTCCTTTCTGTCCCCGCAAGCGCACTAGTCCCCCATCTCAGCAGACAGCCTTTATTCACCGAATTGCTCAGGCCAGAAGTCCTGAAGCCACCCTTAGAGCCCCTTCTTTGTGCCGCACCCCACCATCAAACCTTCAGCGAGCCTTGACACCTTCCCCTCACGTGTCCCCAGTCCACCCCCTCCCTGGGTCCTGCTCACTTCGACCTGGCTCCTCCAAAGCTGCTCTCACCCTCGGTCCAGACGCCGGCAGTAGCTTCTTAATTGGCCTGTGACCTCCCCTCATGTTTTCCAGCCGCTCCTGATCTGGTTCCCAAAGGCAACCAAAATGACCTTGGAAAACACAAATCTGATCCTGCACTCTTCTGCCCCAAACCCACCACACCTAGAAGGACAGCTAAAGCTCTTCCCAGAGCCGCCGTGATGGGGCCCGAGTCCCCACTACTCCTCTCAAGCTTACACTGGCCTCTTCACCTCCCCTTGTGCACACCACCTGCTCCGCCTCAGGGTCTTCACACCTCCTGCCTGGGACAGCTCCCCCGGACGGGGCCACGGCCACCCCACCACCTCGCTGGACCTGGGCTCCTGCATCATCGCCTCAGAGACGTCCTCCCAGACCACCCGCCGCGAGAGCAGCCCCTGTGACCCTGTGACCCCACCCCTTGCCCTGCTCGTTATTTCTCAAGACTCTGTGTCACTACCTGACCTTGAATTCTGTACTTACTCATTTGTGTAACGTCAGTCTACAATACACTGTGTTATAGAACGTTAGCTCCTTGAGGGCAGAAAAGCTTCTGTTTTCTTCACTGCTCTCTCCCCTGTGCTCAGCACACAGCAGACATGCATTGGAAGCATTTGTTGAGTGAACTACTGCATGAATGAATGAATTGCCTTAACACTTAACACGAGAAAAATCATTTCCAAAAACTCCTGCTGATGGTCCGTCATTGAACCACTTAGTCTCCAAATAAAGAATGTACCACTTAGAATTCTAGGAACAGAGTCAGGAAGCATCTTGGACCCTTTCCAGTTTAGTCCACCTCACTCCTGAAGATACGGAAACCAGCCCTAAGGGAACTGATGGTTGGACCAGGCACAGCTCAAGCTCCTGCCTCCACACTTTGTATCTCTGTTCTTTTTGAGAGGTTAGAATTTTGTATTTGCAGGAAAATACAGTGGGACCACAAAATTGCAATTCCTCCTGTCTTGCTGTTCTGTTGGCACTAAAGCATCTGGCACATGACATACGTGGTACACTGAAAATTTACAAATTCATGCAGAAATGGTCCCACATAGACAAGACAGGCTGACCACTACACTGTCACAGGTTGCATCCCATTGGGACAACCTAAAATATAAAAATTAGGTAATTGTAAGATTTCTGCTAAATTTCCCTGAATGTAGACCATTTGCAAGTAGTCGTATTCCCTGTCCTTAATAATCCTTTACTCCGTGGAGTTTTATATTTAAGCATGTAAGACGTGCCTACATCCCTGTTTACTGGTCTTTTTACAAAAGAAAGGTTATCAGAAAAGAAGTATGGAGTAAAATGAAAGCACTTTAGAACCAGGCAGATATGCACTTGATTCTTGGCCCCATTTACTAAGACCTTGGATAAGATTCCTGAAATTCCTTGGTATCAATTTACTGATCTGTAAAAGTGTGTGTGTGTGTGTGTGTATAAAATATTTTTTTAAGCAGAGATGTTAACATCATGACAGGCACAGTGAGGCAGACTAAGGGCTTTCTGTGTATTATCTCACTGAATCCTCACAACAGCCCTGGGAGGAATGGTTCTGTCCCCTACTTACAGGAGAGCACTCCAAGACTCATCTAGATGAGGAAGCCTGAGGTTCCACAGCCAGGAGAGGGCAGAACTAGGAGGACCTGGGCTCTGTCTCACTAGGTCCACACTCACGGCCCTGTGCCTCCTCAGAGGGCCGTTATGGAGAAGGGCTGGAATAGAGCCTGTGTGCTGAGCCCCTGGCACAGCCCCATACACCAGGGACACTCAGTAAATGCCTTTTCCCTTCTCCTTCCCACCACTGACTCGATAAACTTCCTTGGCCAATGTGCTAGCCTTCCTGGGCCATAGCTTCTTATTTTAAGTAAATAATAATGCTCCCTTGGGCTTCCCTGGTGGCACAGTGGTTGAGAGTCTGCCTGCCAATGCAGGGGACACGGGTTCGAGCCCTGGTCTGGGAGGATCCCGCGTGCCACGGAGCAACTGGGCCCGTGAGCCACAACTGCTGAGCCTGCGCGTCTGGAGCCTGTCCTCCGCAGCAGGAGAGGCCGCGATGGTGAGAGGCCCGCGCACGGCGGTGAAGAGTGGCCCCCGCTTGCCGCAACTGGAGAGAGCCCTCGCACAGAAACGGAGACCCAACGCAGCCAAAAATAAATAAATAAGTAAAATTAAATATTCACCTACAATTAAAAAAAATAATAATAATAATCTCCCTTTTCTCATTACAAAAGGAACACAGGCTTATTATAGATCATTTGGACAAAAGAGATGTGCATAAAGAAACTAAACTTTACACATAATCCCACCACCCAAAGAGAGTCACTGTTAGCATGCAGCATAGGTACTTATAGTATTTAGTTTTATATGTACTGTAACAACACATAATTCTTTGGGGGCAAAGTTGGTATCAACCTTTGAATCCTGCTGTGTAAGCCGTTCTTTATATAATGATGTATTGGAGTGGTATTATCCATGATAATACTACTACTAATGATAATAAATTAGATAAAATTTATTATGGGCTAGCACTGTACTAAGATCTTTCGAATGTGTTAACTTATTTAGCTATCACAACATCTCTATGATAGAGACACTTTTATGATTCTCATTTTACAGATGAAGAAATAGAAGCACAGAGAGGTTCAGTAACTTAACCCGGGTAACCCAGCTAATAAAAGGCAGAGCCAGGGTTGGAACTCAGGCAGACGGATTCCATAGTCCATGCTCCAGAATAGATGGACTGGATTGTTTCTGATGAATCCATTTTTGTTAGAGATTTGAATTAGATCTAATTTTTATATTATTTAATAATAATATAATAAGCCTTCTTCTGCAAACCTTTATTGACATCTACAATTTTTTCACTAGGTTAAATTCCTAGAAGTAAAATTACTTAAATAATAGGTTTCAAATACTTTATACTTTTTTTGGCCTGTGATGCAAAAGGCCCCTCCTCCCAAATTTAAACCATTTTATTGTTACATAAAACCTTCATGAAAGAACTTTTTCTCCTCCTCCTTGCCAATATTCACTATTTGTTTTTTAAACTTTGTTAGTTTGATAGATTAAAATGGTACCTTGCTACTATCTTAAATTTCAAAACTAGAAATTATGAAGAACTTCTTTCCATATACTTATTGGCCATTTTTAACTTCTTAGGGTTAAATTTATATTTATGCCTTCTGTCCAGTGTTCCACCAGCATGTTTTCTTATTAGTTTATTTTTATATATTAATGATGTTAATCCTTTGTCCATCATCATACGTGTTGTGAATATTTCTTTGAAGTTTTTTTTTGCATTTCAATCTATGTGGGTTTTTTAACATTTTTTTTAACATCTTTATTGGAGTATAATTGCTTTGCGATGGTGTGTTAGTTTCTCCTGTATATTTCAGCTATAAATATACAGATATCCCCGTATTTCCTCCCTCTTGCGTCTCCCTCCCACCCTCCCTATTCCACCCCTCCATGTGGTCACAAAGCACCGAGCTGATCTCCCTGTGCTATGCGGCTGCTTCCCACTAGCTATCTATTTTACGTTTGGTAGTGTCTATATGTCCATGCCACTGTCTCACTTTGTCCCAGCTTACCCTTCCCCCACCCTGTGTCCTCAAGTCCATTCTCTACGTCTGCATCTTTATTCCTGTCCTGCCCCTAGGTTCTTCAGAACTTTTTTTTTTTAGATTCCATATATATGTGTAAGCATACGGTATTTGTTTTTCTCTTTCTGACTTACTTCACTCTGTATGACAGATTCTAGGTCCATCCACCTCACTACAAATAAGTCAATTTTGTTTCTTTTTATGGCTAAGTAATATTCCATTGTATATATGTGCCACATCTTCTTTATCCATCCATCTGTCGATTGACACTTAGGTTGCTTCCATGTTCTGGCTATTGTAAATAGAGCTGCAGTGAACATTGTGGTACATGACTCTTTTTGAATTATGGTTTTCTCAAGGTACATGGCCAGTAGTGGGACTGCTGGGTCGTATGGTAGTTCTATTTTTAGTTTTTTAAGGAACCTCCATACTGTTCTCCACAGTGGCTGTATCAATTTACATTTCCACCAACAGTGCAAGAGGGTTCCCTTTTCTCCACACCCTCTCCAGCATTTATTGTTTGTAGATTTTCCGATGATGCCCATTCTGACTGGTGTGAGGTGATACCTCATTGCAGTTTTGATTTGCATTTCTCTAATGATTAGTGATGTTTAGCATCCTTTCATGTGTTTGTTGGCAATCTGTATATTTCTTTGGAGAAATGTCTATTTAGGTCTTCTGCCCATTTTTGGATTGGGTTGTTTGCTTTTTTGTTATTGAGCTGCATGAGCTGCTTGTAAATTTTGGAGATTAATCCTTTGTCAGTTGCTTCATTTGCAAATATTTTCTCCCATTCTGAGGGTTGTCTTTTCATTTTATTTACGTTTTTCTTTGCTGTGCAAAAGCTTTTAAGTTTCATTAGGTCCCATTTGTTTATTTTTGGTTTTATTTCCATTTCTCTAGGAGGTGGGTCAAAAAGCATCTTGCTGTGATTTACGTCATGGAGTGTTCTGCCTATGTTTTCCTCTAAGAGTTTTATAGTGTCTGGCCTTACATTTAGGTCTTTAATCCACTTTGAGTTTATCGTTTTGTATGGTGTTAGGGAGTGTTCTAATTTCATTCTTTTACATGTAGCTGTCCACTTTCCCAGCACCACTTATTGAAGAGGCTGTCTTTTCTCCACTGTATATTCTTGACTGCTTTATCAAAAATAAGGTGACCATATGTGCATGGGTTTACCTCTGGGCTTTCTACCCTGTTCCATTGATCTATATTTCTGTTTTGTGCCACTACCATACTGTCATAATTACTGTAGGTTTGTAGTATAGTCTGGAGTCCAGGAGCCTGATTCCTCCAGATACGTTTTTCTTTCTGAAGATTGCTTTGGCTATTCGGGGTCTTTTGTGTTTCCATACAAATTGTGAAATTTTTTGGTCTAGTTCTGTGAAATATGCCACTGGTAGTTTGATAGGGATTGCATTGAATCTGTAGATTGCTTTGGGTAGTATAGTCATTTTCACAATGTTAATTCTTCCAATCCAAGAACATGGTTTACCTCTCCATCTGTTTGTATCATCTTTAATTTCTTTCATCAGTGTCTTATAGTTTTCTGCATACAGGTCTTTTGTCTCCATAGGTAGACTTATTCCTAGGTATTTTATTCTTTTTGTTGCAGTGGTTAATGGGAGTGTTTCCTTAATTTCTCTTTCAGATTTTTCATCATTAGTGTATAGGAATGCAAGAGATTTCTGTGCATTCATTTTGTATCCTGCTACTTTACCGAATTCATTGATTAGCTCTAGTAGTTTTCTGGTACCATCTTTAGGATTCTCTATGTATAGTATCATGTCATCTGCAAACAGTGACAGCTTTATTCTTCTTTTCCTGTTTGGATTCCTTTTATCTCTTTTTCTTCTCTGATTGCTGTGGCTAAAACTTCCAAAACTGTGTTGAATAATAGTGATGAGAGTGGACAACCTTGTCTTGTTCCTGATCTTAGTGAAAATGGTTTCGGTTTTTCACCATTGAGAACGATGTTGGCTGTGCGTTTGTCATATATGGCCTTTATTATGTTGAGGTAAGTTCCCTCTATGCCTACTTTCTGGAGGATTTTTATCATAAATGGGTGTTGAATTTTGTCAAAAGCTTTTTCTGCATCTATTGAGATGATCATACAGGTTTTCTCCTTCAATTTGTAAATATGGTTTATCACATTGATTGACTTGTGTATACTGAAGAATCCTTGTATTCCTGGGAGAAACCCCACTTGATCGTGGTGTATGATCCTTTTAATGTGCTCTTGGATTCTGTTTGCTAGTATTTTGTTGAGGATTTTTGCATCTATGTTCATCAGTGATATTGGCCTGTAGTTTTCTTTCTTTGTGACATCTTCATCTGGTTTTGGTGTCAAGGTGATGGTGGCCTCGTAGAATGAGTTTGGGAGTGTTCCTCCCTCTGCTATCTTTTGGAAGAGTTTGAGAAGGATAGGTGTTAGCTCTTCTCTAAATGTTTGATGGAATTCGCCTGTGAAGCCATCTGGTCCTTGGCTTTTGTTTGTTGGAAGATTTTTAATCACAGTTTCATTATAAGTGCTTGTGATTGGTCTGTTTCTATTTTCTGTTTCTTTCTGGTTCAGTCTCGGAAGGTTGTGCTTTTCTAAGAATTTGTCCATTTCTTCCAGGTTGTCCATTGTATTGGCATATAGTTGCTTGTAGTAATCTCTCATGATCCTTTGTATTTCTGCAGTGTCAGTTGTTACTTCTCCTTTTTCATTTCTAATTCTATTGATTTGAGTCTTCTCCCTTTTTGTCTTGATGAGTCTGGCTAATGGTTTATCAATTTTCTTTATCTTCTCAAAGAACCAGCTTTTACTTTTATTGATCTTTGCTATTGTTCCCTTCATTTCTTTTTCATTTATTTCTGATCTGATCTTTATGATTTCTTTGCTTCTGCTAACTTTGGGGTTTTTTTGTTCTTCTTTCTCTAATTGCTTTAGGTGTAAGGTTAGGTTGTTTATTTGAGATGTTTCTTGTTTCTTGAGGTAGGATTGTATTGCTATAAATTTCCCTCTTAGAACTGCTTTTGCTGCATCCCATAGATTTTGGGTCATCGTGTTTTCATTATCATTTGTTTCTAGGTATTTTTTGATTTCCTCTTTGATTTCTTCAGTGATCTCTTGGTTATTTAGTAGTGTACTGTTTAACCTTCATGTGCTTGTATTTTTTACAGATTTTTTTCCTCTAATTGATATCTAGTCTCATAGTGTTGTGGTCGGAAAAGATACTCGATAAGATCTCAACTTTCTTAAATTTACCAAGGCTTGATTTGTGACCCAAGATATGATCTATCCTGGAGAATGTTCCATGAGCACTTGAGAAGAAAGTGTATTCTGTTGTTTTTGGATGGAATGTCCTATAAATATCAATTAAGTCCATCTTGTTTAATGTATCATTTAAAGCTTGTGTTTCCTTATTTATTTTCATTTTGGATGATCTCTCCATTGGTGAAAGTAGGGTGTTAAAGTCCCCTACTATGACTGTGTTACTGTCGATTTCCCCTTTTATGGCTGTTAGTATGTGCCTTATGTATTGAGGTGCTCCTGTGTTGGGTGTGTAAATATTTACAATTGTTATATCTTCTTCTTGGATTGATCCCTTGATCATTATGTAGTGTCCTTCTTTTGCTCTTGTAATAGTCTTTATTTTAAAGTCCATTTTGTCTGATACGAGAATTGCTACTCCAGCTTTCTTTTGATTTCCATTTGCATGGAATATCTTTTTCCATCCCCTCACTTTCAGTCTGTATGTGTCTCTAGGTCTGAAGTGGGTCTCTTGTAGACAGCATATATATATGGGTCTTGTTTTTGTATCCATTCACCCAGTCTGTGTCTTTTTGTTGGAGCATTTAATCCATTTACATTTAAGGTAGTTATCGATATGTATGTTCCTATTACCATTTTCTTAGTTGTTTTGGGTTTGTTATTGTAGGTCTTTTCCTTCTCTTGTGTTTCCTGCCTAGAGAAATTCCTTTAGCATTTGCTGTAAAGCTGGTTTGGTGGTGCTGAATTCTCTTAGCTTTTGCTTGTCTGTAAAGGTTTTAATTTCTCTGCCGAATCTGAATGAGATCCTTGCTGGTTGGAGTAATCTTGGTTGTAGGTTTTTCCCTTTCATCACTTTAAATATGTCCTGCCACTCCCTTCTGGCTTGCAGAGTTTCTGCTGAAAGATCAGCTGTTAACCTTATGGGGATTCCCTTGTATGTCATTTGTTTCTTTTCCCTTGCTGCTTTTAATATTTTTTCTTTGTATTTAATTTTTGATAGTTTGATTAATATGTGTCTTGGCGTGTTTCTCCTTGGATTTATCCTGTATGGGACTCTCTGCACTTCCTGGACTTGATTGACTATTTCCTTTCCCATATTAGGGAAGTTTCCAACTGTAATCTCTTCACATGTTTTCTCAGTCCCTTTCTTTTTCTCTTCTGCTTCTGGGACCCCTATAATTCGAATATGGTGCGTTTAATGTTGTCCCAGATGTCTCTGAGAGTATCCTCAATTCTTTTCATTCTTTTTTCTTTATTCTGCTCTGTGGCAGTTATTTCCACTCTTTTATCTTCCAGGTCACTTATCTGTTCTTCTGCCTCAGTTATTCTGCTATTGATTCCTCCTAGAGAATTTTTAATTTCATTTATTGTGTTGTTCATCATTGTTTGTTTGCTCTTTAGTTCTTCTAGGTCCTTGTTAAATGTTTATTTTCTCCATTCTATTTTCAAGATTTTGGATCACCTTTACTATCATTACTCTGAATTCTTTTTCAGGTAGACTGCCTGTTTTCTCTTGTTTGGTCTGGTGAGTTTTTACCTTGCTTCTTCATCTGCTGTGTGTTTCTCTGTCTTCTCATTTTGCTTAACTTACTGTGTTTGGGGTCTCCTTTTCACAGGCTGCAGGTTCGTAGGCCCGTTGTTTTTGGTGTCTGCCCCCAGTGGCTAAGGTTGGTTCAGTGGGTTGTGTAGGCTTCCTGGTGGAGGGGACTAGTGCCTGCTTTCTGGTGGATGAGGCTGCATCTTGTCCTTCTGGTGGGCAGGACTGCATCTGGTGGTGTGTTTTGGGGTGTCTGTGGACTTATTATGATTTTAGGCAGCCTCTCTGCTAATGGGTGGGGTTGTGTTCCTGTCTTGCTAGTTGTTTGGCATAGGGTGTCCAACACTGGAGTTTGCTGATCATTGAGTGGAGCTGGGTCTTAGTGTTGAGATGGAGATCTCTGAGAGAGCTTTCTCCATTTGCTATTAAGTGGAGCCAGGAGGTTTCTGGTGGACCAGTGTCCTGAACTCGGCTCTCCCACCTTAGAGGCACAGGCCTGACACCCGGCCAGAGCACCAATACCCTGTCAGCCACACGGCTCTGAAGAAAGGGGAGAAAAAAAGAAAGGAAGAAAGAAAGAAAGAAGGGAGGGAGGAAGGAAGGAAGGAAGGAAGGGAGGAAAATAAAGTTATTAAAATAAAAAATTATTAAAAATAAAAAATTTTTAAAGTAATAAAGAAAAAAAAAAGGACAGACAGAACTCTGGGACAAATGGTAAAAGCAAAGCTAAACAGACAAAATCATACAAAGAAGGATACACATACACCCTGACAAAAAGAGAGAAAGGAAAAATATACATATCTATATATTTTTAAAAAAGGAAGAGAGCAACCAAATCAATAAATCGACCAATGATATTAAACTCTAGATACTAAACTAAGATAAACATAAAACCAGAAACAAATTATATGCAGAAAGCAAACCCCAAGTCTACAGTTGCTCCCAAAGTTCATAGCCTCAATTTTGGGATGGTTCGTTGTCTATTCAGGTATTCCACAGATGCAGGCACATCAAGTTGACTGTGGAGATTTAATCCGCTGCTTCTGAGGCTGCTGGGAGAGATTTTCCTTTCTCTTCTTTGTTCGCACAGCTCCCGGGGTTCAGCTTTGGATTTGGACCCGCCTCTGCGTGTAGGTCGCCTGAGGGCGTCTGTTCTTCGCTCACACAGGACGGGGTTAAAGGAGCAGCTGCCTCGGGGGCTCTGGCTCACTCAGGCCGCGGGGAGGAAGGGGTACGGAGGAGGCGGGGCGAGCCTGCGGCGGCAGAGGCCGGCGTGACGTTGCACCAGCCTGAGGCGTGCCGTGCGTTCTCCCGGGGAAGTTGTCCCCGGATCACGTGACCCTGGCAGTGGCGGGCTGCACAGGCTCCCAGGAGGGGCGGTGTGGAGAGTGACCTGTGCTCGCACACAGGCTTCTTGGTGGCGGCAGCAGCAGCCTTAGCGTCTCATGCCCATTTCTGGGGTCCACGCTGATAGCCACGGCTCGCGCCCATCTCGAGCTCGTTTAGGTGGTGCTCTGAATCCCCTCTCCTCGTGCACCCCAAAACAATTGTCTCTTGTCTCTTAGCATCTCCAGACTTTTTCCCGGACTCCCTCCCGGCTAGCTGTGGTGCACTAACCCCTTCAGGCTGTGTTCACACCGCCAACCCCAGTCCTCTCCCTGGGATCCGACCGAAGCCCGAGCCTCAGCTCCCAGCCCCGCCCGCCCCGGCGGGGGAGCAGACAAGCCTCTCCGGCTGGTGAGTGCTGGTCGCCACCGATCCTCCATGTGGGAATCTCTCCGCTTTGCCCTCCGCACCCCTGTGGCTGCGCTCTCCTCCGCGGCTCCGAAGCTCCCCCCCTCCGCCACCCGGAGTCTCCGCCCGCGAAGGGCCTTCCTAGTGTGTGGAGACCTTTCCTCCTTCACAGCTCCCTCCCAGAGGTGCAGGTCCCGTCCCTATTCTTTTGTCTCTGTTTTTTCTTTTTTCTTTTGCCCCACCCAGGTACGTGGGGGAGTTTCTTGCCTTTTGGGAGGTCTGAGGTCTTCTGCCAGCATTCAGTAGGTGTTCTGTAGGAGTTGTTCCACATGTAGATGTATTTCTGATGTATTTGTGGGGAGGGCGGTGATCTCCACATCTTACCCCTCCGCCATCTTGAAGGTCTTTTTTAACATATTTTTAACTTGTATATATTTTGTATATTCGTGCCTCTCAACCGCCATATGATGGCTCTTTAACTGTATTGTTTCTAAGACCCTTGAAATTATAAAATGTTATTCTATTTCTGTGCTCACTGTAAGCAAATAACCCATGAGATCAGTATTGAACATCTTACTATGGCAGGTACTGAGCAGGCACTGAGGTTACAAGGAAGACTAAGTGCTTTGCCTGCCTTCAGTGTCTTACAGTTCCTGGGAGAGACCGGCAGGCAAGCAGATGGTACTGACAGTGGTCGTAGGAGTGACGGGAGTGCACCCAGAGCCCCGGGCACCAGTGCGCGAGGGCAGCGTCCGTGACACGTTGGCGCCTGGGCTGAGCCCTGGCAGCAGCTGAGAGGTGGCCACACGGGGAAGGGGAAGGGCCTTCCAGACAGAGCAGCATTCTGGAGAGCACTCTGAAGCTGGGAAGCAGAATTCGATCTTTGTTCTAAGTAGTGGAAAAAAAAAACAAAAACACTTTTTTTGATCAGAGAAGTAATGTCATCACTTTAACATTTTAGTCTGGCAAAAGAATACACAAGAGTTTAGAGAAAGCAAAGACAGGAGTGAGAAGAGGTGTTCGGAGTCTGTGGCGTGGCCGGGAGAGAGGGAGCCTCGCCCTGAGCCGGGAGACACAGGACCAGGGGGAGGAGGGAGAGAGGGGAGATACCGTGCAGCCGAAGCAGCAAAAGTACACAGCTCCCTGGATGTGAGATGAGGGAAGCCCTAGAGAAGATGCTCACCTAAAATCGAGTGTGCAATCTGTATCAGGATGCTGGGGTTTTAACTGGTGCATTTATTCTGAAATTTACCTGGAGAAATAAATAGGTTTAGAATAATTCGTCATTTCTTTTACTAAGGAGTAACATTGAAGGGATATTACCCTAATATCTAGTGTCATACTGATGAGGCATAGGCAATAGAACAGAAAGAATCTAGAAATAGACCTCTCCATGAGTATATGGAAACATTTGGAAAAGAATAGACTTTTTATTTAGGTGGTATTGGAAAAACTGACTAGCGTATAGGATAAAAAGTAAGATTAGTTCTCTACTTCACCAGAGAGACAAACATAAATTTCATAAAAGCTAAAGATGTCTCAGAGTAATGCTAATTATTATAACATACAAATTCTCAAATTCCAGTAAATTCTCAAAATAGAAGTTCATTTCTTCCTTGCGTGATAGTCCAGTGAAGGTACTTCTCACTGGGGCTGGGGTGTGTGGTAGAAGCCCTGCCTCATGCAGTCACTCAGGACCCGCCTGACAAGGCCCCGCCGTCTTCAGCATCTGGCCCCTAAGGACATCCTGAAGGCCCACATGAGCTGGCAGACAGGAAAAGACAGCCCCTAAGGCCATCTGCTTCCCCTCAGCCCGGAAGAGGCACACACCATCTCCACTCATCTCCCATTGGCTAGGACGGGTCACATCCCCCCACCCAGAGGCGAGCAGACCTGGGAAATGACGTCCCCGGTAGGCAGCCCCTTCCCAGGGGTAGTTCTGCGCCTCAGAAGAGAAGCATATGCATCTGTGGAGGACAGCTAGCTACCGTTGCCACAAAGAACATGCCAAACAGAGTACATATGTTAACTGAATGAGCAGCTAAATACACCAGATAGAATCTAGGAAAGTAGTTTTATAATCTTGGGCAAAGGCCTTCTTGATGACGTGCCTTCTATGACTTCCTCATGACATGAATCTATTAAAAAAAAAAAAAGTGATGTTTTGTCTATCATATTGGCAAAGATTACAAGTTTATAACAGTCCACGTAATACTTGAAAATGCTTAGAACAGTATTACACAGTAAACAGTAAATTTTAGCTAGTATTATTACTATCGTTATTTTATTAGCATTGCTTTTTATTAGCAAGGAGAGAGAAATACTTTCATACATTGTTAGTGATCACTGGTACCATCATTTAGAGGGCACTTTGATATCAAAACTCAAAACGTGCCAGCCTTCAACCCAGCAATCCAATCTCTAGGAATGTATCCTTAAAGAGAATACCTACAAAAACTTGTGTACAAGGCTATTCATTTCAGCATCATTTTAATAGCAAAACTTAAAGTAACTTACAGCTCCTTAGTAAAGAATTAGACAATTAAATAAATTTACTTCGTATACATATATCTAAGGTTTTGATATTTTATAGCAGCTATTACTTTTATAATTTTAAAACAGATATTTCATTAAAATTATCCAAATTTTAGCTTATAGTGAGGTCACTGAAAAGAGCTCAAGGAATTAGAACAAAAATGGTGGTGGGAGAGGGTAGAATCACCAGGAATGTAGTAATTGTTGCACTTCTGTTTTGCCCAGAGGCAACAAGATGAAATGACCTTAAAGTGCAAGAGGGAAATTTATGTTAGCTATTAGGGGAATCTTTCTGAGACTCTAACATAATTTACAAAAATTCTTAAAACCTAAAGTCTCCAGACAGTTTCTAGATGTCAAGATGTACCCCCTTTGTGGTTCACCTCTAGAAAACTTCTCTCCCCTAACAATTACTAGTATAAAAGTGTTCAACTGTGCTTTGTTTAATCTACGTGATTTAGTTCTTCCCTTTGTGATTTTAAATTAGGCCAAGCACACTAAAATATACTTTCTGATAGATGCATTGTGTCACGTAATTGTAGCAGCAAAGCACAGCCCACCGAGTTCAGA